>NW_026712355.1:5328132-5500632 GCF_030504385.1 Musca domestica | reverse complement strand
TTTTGAGTTTTTATCTGTATATAGTACTTGTTTCAGTGTTTCCTCGTATTCTATTTGTTTTAGATATAAATTTTCAAGTTTTATGTCTGCAAGTGTTGTGTTACTGGTATCTTTAATTTTTGTTATAAGGTTAGGTAGGATAAACTTGTCTTGTATTTTTATTTTAAAATTCGTAAAGGTTTTGTTTAACGTGTTTACTTCACAATTTTCGAATTTGATTAAGTAATTTCCTGAAATTTTTAATTTATCTTTGTTACAATTATGTGATATCGTACTGTTAAAGTGTTTAAGGATTAATACTCCTGGAATTATTTCGCTAATTTCTTGTGTATTTAATGTTTGCGTTTTGCAATTAGCTTCTTCAAAGTTTAGTATATTGTTCAAACAATTATCATTAATTTTTATAAGATTTCTTTTTAGGTTATCTTTAATATACGTGCTATAAATATTTCTTTCTAAATCTATAAGAACATCAGAATGATTAACCATTATGGATTTATTATTTTTGTCAGGAATGGGTACGAATGTTACCTTGGATAGTGAATCTTGGGAATATTGTGGTATAGAGAGAATTATTATAACGTTCCCTTCATTACGTGCTATGGCTACTTTTATATTGGTATAGCTGTCAAAGCTTGTGATTAAATCGAGTTCTGTTTGGGTGAGAATATCTGTGGGAATTATTCCCAGTTTCCCGGAGAAAATAATCTGTCCTATGTCGTCTACGTGATGCCGTAGGAGTGAGATGTCGTTGTTAATCTGGTATATGTGTTCTATAAATGTTATCTCGTCCTCTATGGTTGAAATTTTATTCCCTATAATATTCTTGAATTTGACTAAGTAGTCCCCGATAATGTTTTGCTGATAGTTTATATGGTTAGTTATGTTCTGGATTTGGGAGTTCATGACATTGTTTATATAAGTTAGTTTGTTCATTTTGTTAGTTAAGTTTTCTTAGTTCGAATGTAGAGATTTGAGAGCTTCAGTTATTTGTTCTTCATCATCGCTGTCCATTGTACCTGCAATCATTTTTAAGCCTTTTCCTATAATGTTTAAGAGTGCCCGTTTCTTTCTAAAATGTGGGTTAAGATTTTCTATTTTCGCTTTTAGTAGCATAAAGTTCTTGTTTATTGTACTGATTAATGTTTTTGATTCGCTACTGGATGTCTTTAGGGTGTCAATGTTGGTTTTAATTATCTCCATAGTTCGTTCGAATTCTGTAGTGTTTATTATGTGCAGTACTTTTATGTAGTGTTCTACGGTATTGGTCTCTCCTGTTTTTATCGGTATGTAACCATTATTGTTCGATAAGTCTTGTATGTCGAGGGTTTGGGCCTTGGTTGCTGTAGTAAATGCAACCATTATTATGATCCAGTTAATCATCTGAAAGGGGATGGTAATTATCTAGATTTTGCTTTAATTTTTGGGTTATTCTTGTCTTGATATTTCTTTTGAGGTCTTATATGTGCTTTGTAATATTTATGCCCTGTTTTTGTGTTTTCAATATGATCTTCATCGACTTTCTTAGATTCTATCTTTCTGTACCTCCTATGATTTTTACCCCCTCGAATTTCTCTTATATAGTTTGTACCTTCCTCTATCACTATATCGGTTCTATTTTTGTTAAGTTTATTAATATAGTTATTTTTCTTCTTTAATATTAGATCATGTATTTCGGGATATTTATCCTCATGTACTTTGCCATTTATAAAGTCTATAGGTTTGATTTGTGTGGTGCTATGAATAGTATTATTATAAAATCCAATGATACGTGATATTTTTTCCTCTGTCGTTTCGTCTTTGGATTGTTCGTCATGTCGTAGTAATCTTAAGTGTTCGTTCAATGTATTGTGAAGTCGTTCGATATCTGCGTTGGATGTATGGTTACTGTTTGATGTGTAGTGTATATTAATGTTCTCTTTCCTTAAATATTCTTGAATCGGAATGGCTTTAAATCCTAACTCATTGTCAACAACAATTTTTTCTATTCTTCCAAATGTGCTGGTATATTGCATTAATTTTGATTTAAACTCTATCCATGATCTTCCATTAATTTTGTATGCTGTGGCGTGTTTTGAAAATTTGTCAATTATAGTTAAGTAAAGTTGTTTCTCTAGTGTATAGAAAACGTCTAAGTGTAATATTTCTCTGGGTTTTGTGGGTGTTTCCGTTAGTTTGTAAGGTAGTCTAGGTGGTCTTCTGTCATACTTTTCCAATGTGCATATTTCGCAATTGTTAATGAACTGGGTTATCCTTAATTTAAGTTTGGGGTTATAAATTTTTGTTTTTAGTTCCTCGAACACTACCTGAATTCCTCTGTGATTTTTGCTTAGATGTTCTTCCTCAATTATGTTTGTTAGTTGGAGTTCGTCTTCTATATCGTCTAGTTTCTTAAAAGTCCTGATTAATTTGAATCCGTTATTATTTGAAAAGAATTCCCTACAAGTGTCTCTGAAAGTGTCGTAAAATTCATTGTCTATCAGAACTGCATTTATTTGTGTTGGGTGACAGTGGGTTTTTAAAATCATAATTGCATACTCTTTATCTAGTTCTTTTATTGTTACAGTTTTTCTAATATTCTGAAAGATGTTTTCGGTTTTTATCCTTGCTGATCCGGAATGAATTTTTTTTACGATGAGTTGGTTTTTAAATAAATTTATAGGTGAATCGCTCTCTTTAAGAATGGGTTGGATGTTTTCTAATGAATTGATCTCAACAATTTTATTTTCGATCCTTGATAATGCATCTGCATTACTGTTTTTTGTTCCCTTTTTGTATTTAATCTCATAATCGAATTCTGACAACTTGAGCCTCCATCTGACTAGTTTTGAGTTGGGTTCTTTAATCGAAAAGAGCCATGTTAGCGGTTTGTGATCTGTCTCGATTATGAACTTGCGTCCGAAAAGGTATGGGCGAAAGTATTTTGTGGCCCAAATAATTGCTAGAAGTTCTTTTTCTATCGTACTGTAATTGATCTCGTGATCATTTAGGGTACGACTAGCATAGCAAATCGGGTGGTTATCTTGAGATAGTATCGCTCCAAGGGCAAAATTACTAGCGTCTGTTGTTAGGGTGAATTTCTTAGTAAAGTCGGGGTAAGCGAGGATTGGGTCGTGTATTAGTAAGTTTCTTAGCGTATTAAAGCTTTCCTGATATTCTGGATTGGATATGTTTATTTTGGCATCCTTTTTAAGACACTATGTCATGGGTTTAGCTATTAGCGAATAATCTTTTATAAATTTTCGATAATAACCAGTTAACCCTAGGAACTGTTTAATTTGTTTGGGTGATTTGGGGATGGGGAAGTTAACTATGCACTCGATTTTTTTTGGGTTAGGTTTTATACCTTCTAATGTCACGACATGGCCAAGGAATTCAGTTTCCTTTTTTAAAAATTCCGATTTGTCCAATTGGACCTTGAGGTTGGCTTCTTGCAAACGGTTAAAAACAAGTTTTAATGAATTTATGTGTTCCTGCAGTGAGGTGGAAAATATTATCACATCGTCTAGATAAACCAGACAGATTTTGTTGATATAGTCTCTAAGGACGTAGTTCATCAACCTTTGGAATGTCGCTGGGGCTGTCTTTAGCCCAAACGGCATTCGTAAAAACTCGTAATGGCCTCCTTCTACACTGAAGGCAGTTTTATGGATGTCCTCCTCTTCGATTTCAATCTGATGAAATCCTTTTGCGAGGTCAAGTGTTGTAAAATACTGGCATCTTCCCAGTTTGTCGAGTATTTCGTCAATGTTAGGTATGGGGTACTTATCATCGATTGTAACTTCATTTAATTTACGGTAATCAATGACAAGTCTCCATTTGTTCTTCCCACTTGCATCGGCTTTTTTTGGCACAATCCAAATAGGGGCAGAATAAGGCGAATTGCTATGCCTTATTATATTATTTTGCAACATTTCTTGTATCTGTCCTTCGACTTCTCTTTTATGTATGTAAGGATATCTATAGGATTTACTAATTATTGGAACATTGTTTGTTGTCCGAATTTTATGCTTTATAACGTTGGTAAAACTCAATCGAGTATTTTCTTGGAAGAAGATTGAAGAGTATTTTTTATTAGCTGTAAGAGACATCTTTTCTCTTCAGAATTAAGGTGTTGTGTCCTAATTTGTTGTTCCAAGCTATGATATTGCTTCATATCCTTGGTATCATCGCCTACCTTCTGCGTGGGCATGATTTTACTTAAATTTTTGTTATATTGTTCTTCAAAAAATATTGGTTTGTCATTTGTTTCTTCTCTATTTTCGCTATTTTTATTGTCAAAAAGTATTGGCATGTCCTGTCCGTTTATTTGTATGGAATTGTTTTTATAATTTATGCAAGTATTGTATGTTTTAAGTATATCGTTGCCTAGTAATCCATCATAGTGATTGTGAAATTTTAAAACATAAAACTCTAACGCATTATTAGTTATATTAAATTCTTGAAATGCTGGAATTACTGCCTTTTCTGTTATGGTAACTTGGTGTTGGAGAGTTTTAATAACAAGAGGTTTTATTTGGTGTATCCATTTCGGATGACAAATTCCTGGATTAATAATTGAATTAGTGGCTCCAGTATCCACTATCAGTCTCAAATGACCTAACTTGGTTTTTACCATTATATATGGTAATTGCCTGTCGAGGCTCTGTCCCGAAAATTTTCGGCTGTGCCTATTTCCATGGGTTCAGGCTGATTTCTAGTGTTTTGTCTGTTTGCATGGAAAGGGTTTTGGAAATTTCCTTCGTGGTTTGGGAATGGTTGTTGGTAATTTCTTCCTTGGTTTATGAATTGTGGTTGGTGATTTCTTCCTTGATTTGCGAATGGTGGTTGGTGATTTCTTCCTTGGTTTGGGAATGGTTGTTGGTAATTTCTTCCTTGGTTTGGGAATGGTTGTTGGTAATTTCTTCCTTGGTTTGGGAATGGTTGTTGGTAATTTCTTCCTTGGTTTACGAATGGTTGTTGGTAATTTCTTCGTTTACTAGATTGTGCATTGGTCTGTGCTCTATTTTCATTGTTTCCGGTGTATGCGTAGCCGGCTTGAAATAATATGTCCATGGCCTGTTCCAAGTCTCCTGGGTTCCTACAGAGCAGGATGGATTTCATAGGCTCTGGAATTTTGCTTTTAAAAATGTTTAAAGCGGTGCGTTTATTATTAATCGCACTTTGCCTAGTTGCTTCACCTTCTCCTAGTATAACTACCAGTTTGTTGTTTAGTCTGTGCAATTTGTCCTTTACGTCATTATAGAAGTCTAGTGTGTTCGTCCTGAAAGTCACACTCCTTAGTTCGTCGAAAAGTTCTTCACTAGAACGTCTGTCCCCAAAATTGTTTTGCAACATGTTTTTTATGTCAGTCCATGAAATCGCGTGGCAGTTTATCTCAATTGCCTGCCTAGCTTTTCCTTTGAGTTTGGACTTTATAATGTCGGAGAAAAGTAATTGGGACAATTCGTCGTATGTGCGTAAGTGTGGGTAAATTCGGTCAACGAGGGTAGTAAAAGTCTGTAAGTTTTTGAATCCCCATAGAACTCCGGTAAGTTGTTTAAGTATTTTAGCGGGTCTATGATTAGTCTATTAATCTGATTTTCGGCCTGTTCTGCCATTTTAGTTATTTATTTTCCTTTATATTTTGGGTTATAGTCCTGTTTAGTTTTTTTCTTTTTTTTTTTGTTTATCTACGTCTAAAATATTGTCTGAGTTTCTTTCTAAAAATGCGTCTGTTTCTGCTACTTCTTATGTCACGAATGTAATATTCTGTTCTTTCGTCAGTCAGGTATCCATCATTCGATTCAATCCCTGAGTCAAGTTCTAATGCTGTCGACCCGTTATTAGAGTTTCTTGGTATGTATTCAAAGTCTGATGGGTACTCTGATAATGAGTCACTATCGCTCATTGAAATGGGAAAGAGGGAGGAGAGGAAAAAAAAAAAATTTTCAACAATTGCTTGTAGGGAATTATTTTCCTACACGATTTTTCACAAAGGTATGTTAAATATTTTCTTATAAAATATACAAGTTATTCTTAATTATAGATTTCTAGAGATAGTCTTACTTTGTAATTTGGTTGTTGGTGCTAAGGATTGCAGGTTTACTTTCTTCTTAGTAGTAGGGTCTTCCACGGTGCAGTTCTCGGCATGAACTGTTCCTTATTGGTTTGTTGGTAATGTTATTTCTTTACAATATTGCTCCAATAGTTGCTGTTGTTTTATTACTTCTCCTTGTTGTTGTTTGCTTGTATTAGACCCGTATTTTAAATTTTATTTTGTTTTGTTGTTGTATTGGTTATTTTTTCTTGTTTTTTGTTTAATATAGTTTTAATCAGTCTTTATATTATGGTTGTTGTTTTTTTGAAGTTTATAATCCACTGAAGGAATATCCTCTTTTTTTTTTCACTAGGTTTCCTTCTGACACAAGGATGTTCACCAAAAGGATAGATCTTTATATCCTTTCTGGTTCCACTAATATTTTTTTAGTCACAGGGATATTTCTTAATATCCTTTTTATTTTTTTTCCTTCATAAAATTTGTGTATCCTTTAATCTTATAAAGGATATTTCGAATACCGCACTAAGGATTAAAATCCTAGTTCTATCGCGCACAATAAAATCTGTTTTATTATTTTTATACGTTGGATAGGACTTTGCGGTATCCTACCGACTGCGCCACTTTTATTTGCGGAAAAAACTTTGACTAAAAAAAAGACGTTTGGTGTGGTTTGAAATTATAACTTGCTTTCTTTATTTTTCACTGGCTTATATACTAAAATTCTGTTTATTGCTGCATTTTCGTTGTCGGAAATGCAGCAGAAAAGAAAATACAGTTTTAGGCTAATATTAATATTTAAGTAAACAATTCTTTGGAAATTTGTCTGGAATAAAATGTTGAATTGCATATCAATATTTTAATAAACAATTCTTACAAATAAAGTATTAATGAATATTTATTCTTTGGAAATTTATTTTATAAAAATGCTGGATTTGCATATTAATATTTTGGTAAACAATTCTTTGGAATAATAAAATGTGGAACGATTCTCATTAAGGGAATAACGGGAGACACTATCGTTGAGGGGAATTAGTAGTTGATACTATAACATTTAATCAATACATTGTAATAACAAATTGAAATTTTCCTCTCACTTATTTACCAACACAAATGCAAACATCTATGAGGGCGTGTGTGTGTGTGAAGGTTGATAATAATAGGAAGTTACGCTATGGTAGCTTAGAAATTGATTAAACATTTTCGATTTAAAATGGAATCAATACAAACGGCCTCATATTGTTCACCTCTAATAATAATTTTCAGAGAAGAGTTTTCTATCCAAAAGCGGAATCGTATTAGAATTTTTGTTGGTGAACAGGTTTTTTTTCGGCCAAATCAAACGTGAACCCATATTAAAATTTTCTTCAACATAGATTTTTGTAAAATATAGATGACAAATTTTCGAGATAAGTTTTTAACTCAAACATGAGCCTGTGCTTGGGGGGTATTTTATAAAGTAACGTTCTGCATTAAAATCGGCATATTTTGAAAATTTTCTAAAAGGCTCTTCTGTACTAACACGGACCTATGTTGATACCCTTGCTAACGATTTTTTATGCTCAAATTCGGCCATATATTGACAATTTTTTTCAATAAATTTTTATAAGGAGTTTTCCTTGCTTATAGAAGCAAACTAGGTTTTAAGGAAGATTTTGTGGATAAATTTGGGCCAAAAGACTTATACAGGGTGAGATAAAAAACTGTGAAAAAGTCAAACGTCACAATTTTTACATTCTTTTTAATACCCTACACCACAAGGTGGTCAGGGTATTATGTCTTTGTGCATTTGTTTGTAACATGGAGAAGGAAGCGAGATAGACCCATAGTTACTTTTGAGGATCTTCATAGAATCACTTCTTGAGTTGGTTTATGCATGTCAGTCCGTTCGTCCGTCTGTCCATGTATTCTTGTGACAAAACGCAGGTCGCATTTATTATCCGATTGAGATGAAATTTTCCAAACAACATTTGTTTGGCCCAAGGACTAACCCTATTGAAATTGGAGATAATCGGTAAAAATTTAGATATAGTTCCCATATATATATTCGTCCGATTTGCTTTTTATTGTGCACCAAACGTCTAATATTTGCCCAAATGGGATGGAATTTGGCACTTACGACCGAATTGAGTCTATAAGGTAGTATGAGAAATTTGGTGAAAATCGGTTCAGATATAGCTATAGCTCCCATATATTCATCCGATTTGATGTTTTTTGTCCTCCGCAGGCGTAATATTCACTCTGTAACCGATTTCGATCAAATTTAGCATACTTATTTTCAGGACTAATTTGATCGTATGTGCAAAATTCCATATTATTTGGGCTGATATTACACGCTTTGTACACAAAAAAGGCAAAACGGACGAAGATATTCAGGGCGAGATGAAAAACCTGCAACCAACTTCAGTCTACTGTCATTTCTAAGCCACTCGTCCGACAGTTCTTAAAATTATTCCAGTGACAGCTCATCATATTGTTTACAAGCGTACAAAAGCATTTTGGTGAGAATTTTCCAGAAAAAAAAGATATTCGTGATGGAAATCAAGCCTGATAGTGTGATTTCTTTATATTTGGCTGGAAAACCACAAGTGGCTATCGTTAGAGCACTCCAGCATTTTAATATGAATAAATCTTTTGTGTCTCGTACCATCGCTCGTTTCCGTGATACTGGTACTGGTAGCGTAGCCCGACGTCAAGGAAGTAGATGGAAGAAAACAGCAACATCAGCCGAAATAGTTCGAAAAGTAAAGAAGCGACTTGATCGAAACACGCGTTGCAGTGGCACGTGAGCTGAACATATCGTTATTCCATTCGGCAAATATTGAAGAATTACCTCAGAGTAAAGCCATTGAAATTCTAAAAAGTGCAAGAACTTACACCGCAACAGAAAGAAAATAGACCCTAAAGAGTTGGTTCGCTTGGCCGAAATGGTGAACTGCCGAATTTGGTTTTCTCCGTCTCTGATGAGAAAACATTCGTTGTCCAGCAGTTTGTAAACAAACAAAATGTTCGTGTTTTCTTGCCAAAGAGGTCAGCTGAAAATGTGCACCTTCGGTTGACCACCACAACTCAAGCGCCGGCCATGGTGATGGCCGCTATTAACGCGAAAATATTCTAAAGGGGGTATTAAACAGGACTCAGCACAATCGCACTCAGCACGCGCAAACCAAGAATGGTTACAAAATTAGGTTCCTTGCTTCATTTTCAGTGCACAATGACCAACAAAATCTCTGGATACCAATCCGTTGGACTATTGTGTCTTGAGTATTTTGGAAAGCAAGGTTGGCACTAAAAAACACCAAAGTGTCGATCACCTCAAGCGAGCTCTTCGTCGGGAATGAGCCAAAATACCGCAGAGCAACATTCGGGCAGCGTGTGACGGTTTCATTGGCCGTTTGAAGGCCACATTTCGTGCCAACGGTGACCAGTTCGAACAAATCTAAACTTGTTCTATTATTTGATGCTATTTCCGAAATTTTTTGCTTTCATTCAATAAAATTTAAAAAAAAAATGTAGAAATTATGGCGTTTGACTTTGTTGCATTTTTTTCATCTCACCCTGTATATTGATTAATTCTTCCAAGAATGTTTTCTGAAGGAACTTTGGGACAAATATTATTATTTTCATTATTATTCATGAAGACCTCTCAGAGATTTTCCACACAAAGGTGGATAAATATTGGTAATTTTGCGAAGAAGAATTGTAGGATGGTCTTCTAACTAAATGTGGAATATATGAAAATGTCCTTCCTAAATATGGATCTATACGAAGTTTTTACCCATATGTAATCATTAAGGTCTGTGCAGGTGATCCCATACATGGACCTACGTTGACAATTTGTACTTGGGATGTTTGTAAGGCTAAGAAGGCCTGAAGATGGTCTGCCATCCATAAATAGATCTTCTGCTCCAAAATGAGGACCCATATTGATGATACTTTTCTAAGAAAGTTGGTAAAAACAGAAGAGATAACGAGATCCTATATTGAAAGTCTTTGCAAAAAATATGTAAGGAGGTCTTCTGCTACATGTATGGACCCCTATCGATGATTGATATACCCTCTACCATAGTATAAATGTATATTAAGTTTGTCATTCTTTTGTAACACCTCGAAATATGCATTTTGGATCCCATGTAGGTCCACATTTTGGTATAGCCCCCATATAATGGTACCTCCCTTATTTGGTATTTTGGTGCTTTAAGTGAAATGTTTCAAATTTGGTATTTGAAATTCGTAATAGATATTACAGGTGCAGGTCCAGGTCTTTGCATAGCCCTCATATAACGGTACCTCACGATATTCGGTATTTTGATGATTTTAGCGACATTATTCACCGGAATCGTTTCAAATTTCGTATTGGATGATCTTAATGGGTACTACAATGTATGACGAAAAATTTCGTATGCAGGTCCACGTCTGCGTATAGCCCCCATATGACGGTACCTCCCGATACTCGGTATTTTCATTATTTTTGCGGCATTTATCACCGGAATTGCAACATATTTCATATTTAAAGTTCGTACAGCCTTTAACAAAAAAGGTTCGTATGCAAGTCCAAGTCTTCGTTATAATATAATAATATAATAGTTAAATAGTTATATATAGTAGTTAAATTTTGAGGATATATAACTGTCGGAACACCGAATGTTGAAAAACAACTCAAAATTAAGTTTGTTGTCTGTGTTAACAAATTTCCCAAGGAGATCTGTGGGAAAATAAATTTTTCGAAATTTTTGCAAGAAGGAATAAGAGGAGGATTTTTTTCATAGAGTTTGTGAGATATCTCCTATTTTGTAATGCAAACGGAAATTAATGTTCTTTCTTTGCCATATACGAGTATCTCCACGGCACATCCACATATTTTTTTCTATTTAATCCCCGATCTACCCCAATATCATTGAATTCTGCTGCAAGTGCCAACAATATTTACATACACTTGCATAGCAGTAGACATAAAAGATACACGATTATTGCAACGAACAAACAAACGAACGAACATATTTATGCAAATAATAGCCTTGTTGTTTGTTTAATATTTCCAATTCAGTGGATGTCCTCTTCAGGGTGAGAGGGTGTGTGATGAAGATAGAAAAGAGCTTTGCTTTGGCACTCTGCGTTCGTTGATTCCCATGAATGCTTTTGTTATTTTAATATGGTCCTTCATGCAATATTCATATTATTGTGAATGAGTAAATACATAATTGTTACAATTTGATAAGCAGTGAGGTGGCTCTGATAATGATGATGATGATGAGATGTGGGGGATGGATAGATGTTTCGATGAAAAAATTTTACAACTGTGGATGAGAAAAAAAACCGCAACAAAATCAAACGCAACATTTTTTTACATTTTTTTTTTTAATTTTATTGAATGAGAGCAAAAAATATCGGAAATAGCATCAAATTTTAGAATAAGTTTAGATTTGTTCGAATTGGTTGTAGTGGCGCTTGCGTTTAATTTTGGGAAAATATTAAAAACTTTGTTTTCTATGAAACCTACATTTTGTTCTTTTGATATTCTGTTAACATTGTTTACAGCGCCATCTCTTGGTTTCTGCTAGCAAACATTGCTAACTTGTTCTTTTGTTGTTGACGTTTTTCTCTTCATATTGATTGTCATCTATTATGCTTTAACTGGAAGGATTTAGAGCATTTAAAAGCGTCACCGAGGCTTCGATAAACCTAAAGAACTTTTGTTCTGCCATTTTGTCAACTTTGATACCAGCGATTAACATCCACAGTGTACTTAAGCTCCTTTATTAAAAATCGTGAAAATTGTGAATTTACTGAAAGTATTTTCCTTTTATTTAATTAAAATCATTGGTTCTAGATTAGTTACGAATATAATTAATTTGTAAGTATTAACAAGCAAAATAAAAACCAAGAGGTCTTGTGATAGTTGTTAAAACAAATTAATTCTAGAAAATAATTCCCGGCAATATTATTCTCTGTCGCGAAACAACAATTTTTATAATTTGGAATTGCTGTTGGATTAATTTCCAAAACTCCTACTATAGATGGTAATGATCAATATTCTCTTTAACAACTTTCTGTCATTGATTCTTGGTGTTGATTTTTTTTATTAGGTTTGCTGCTTTGATTGCGCATACGATTTTTACAGCGCACATTTGTTTGCCTCTCTCACATCAGTCAAGGTTTTTTTTTCTTCAACAAGGCTATTCAGTTGTCATTGGTCTCCGCGATTTGAACATCGTTCTGCTGATCGCACCCCTTGTGTGAAGAATTGCCGTAAAAGTCATTGTTGGAAAAGAATATTAAAGAAAGGCGGAATCAAAGATTTTTTTGTCAAGAGTGCTGTAAAACAGTGAAAGGAGCATTTATTTCTAAAGAATCTCTGCTAAGTATTGCCAATAAAATCCGCTAAAAGGCAGGTGTAAATTCAAGTGGATCCCCTAAATATCAAGGAGAATAAAGTTTTCATGCTTGAAATGGTTTGAAATTTTCATGAAAAAGTGCCATTAAATTCAAAATAGTACATATAACTTTGTCATATAACATTTGTGTTCCTCGATTCAGTGCTTATAATCCATTTCTTAAGATTAGTTTAAATTATTTCCATAGTAATTATATATATATATATATATATACGGATTGATTTGTAGATTTGCCTTTGAACTTATTTGAAATAGAAAACAAAACAATTTTAAAGAATCATATAAACAGTGAAAAGTGCAAAAGAAATCATATGAAAAAGAATTTTAGAAAAAATACCGTTTGTTCTGAATAAGACCATTACCCTAGTTAAACAACAACAAACACTGCGTGTTTCAAAAACAAAAATTATGTATAGTCGTAATTTACATTTTGTGTATATTGGGTAATGATCTTACGGAAATGTTGCTACTGTAAACATCATTTTTCGATGGCAACAAAAGTTTCATTTCACCACACACAAATGTTGTGAAACATTCGTGAGTAGATTCGAGAAACATTTTGCTAGCAACATTTCAGTTCTCTTCAGCTACATTTCCTAGTCTTTCTCAGCAACATAATAAACAGTGCACGCAACATTGCCCACAATAAAAGGAACGATAGCAGCTGCGCAGCCGACGTACGCATGAAAGCGCTTTCAGCGAGGGACGGTGAGCGGTGAGTTGTTGTTTTAATTCTTCAATTTTTATTACATCTTTTTTCCTTGTTGTATTTTAAAGTATATTAGAGTGACCATGTCAACTGAATTGTAAATTTTACAGATTTTATTTTTTTTTCAAAATATTAACTATACCTTACAGTGGTTATTAGCTGTTGGTTTTATGTTCTCTTTAAGAAGATATTAATTTTAGCTGCAGAGCTTTAAGTTTAAATTTCTTTTGGCATGGTCACCCTAATATTGGTTGTTGAGAACCGCAGTCAATGTCTGTATTATGAATTTTAAACAAAAAGGAAAACAGCAATGGTTCAATGATCTTTGATGGGTTCTAATGTACTTTCGCTGGACAACATATGTTTTAGATTTATTTAAATTTGATTTTTCAATTTTTTTTATTTTTTTTCCAAAGGCAAATTTAAACTTCAATATTTATTATATTACTTTTGAAACTCAAAATTTAGTTAGTATAATGTTTACATGATGTTTTTTTTATTTATTTAATTTTTTTATTATTATTTCTACTAAATTTATAAAGAATAAGTTTTGATAGTTGAATTCTAATATTTTTTCTTGTGATGGATACGATCCTAGCTAACGTTATATTCTATAATGTTTATTATTGAATTTTGCATGAAGTATATTATAATGAATAGCGAATAAGTTTAAAAACTTGTCTGTTTGATTCCATGTAGACTTGGTAAGGCTTGTTGGTGACGTCATAGGGGTTGAAACACAAATGCAGATGGCTAATTAGCATGGATCGTTTCGACCATGGTTGGGAGGGCGACGATGGCAACAAAAACAGCATGTTGTCTAAGTCTTTTGTCATGGTTTGATTCTATCAACTTTTCTCAGTATTTCCTCAATGTTTCTATTCATTTCACTCTCTTTGTCTCTTGTTGTTGCTACGACATTCACCTCAATTTTCCGTTTCCTGCTCGGACCTAAACCTCTTTCCGTTTCCTTCCTTCTCTATCTATTACTTATACGGCACGCATACAATTTAAGAATTTATTCGTTGCGTTGTGGTATTCATGGCATTGAAGTATATCGAACCCTACCCACCGACGAGTGATAAGGCCGGAGATATTGCGTGCTGGTGCTTCAGAAAAATGCCTTAGTAACATCGACCACACATAAACAACGTTGTATGCTACAGAATAAATTTAATGGCGCCCATACGTGGAGCCCGAACTAAATCTTTTGAATTTTATACCATCGTGCATTTTGCTCACATAAGTTCGGCTCTAAAACTTATTTGTTGTGTTTAATTTCTATCAAGAAAACAATTAGGATTTCTTGGATATTGGTTTTGGTCATATTACAAATCCTCTACCAACCAGAAATCATGCTTGTTTTCAAATTCGACTGTATTAAAGTGTATTGTGTTTTAGTCCTTGTTTGAATAGGAATTCAGTTTCTGGATAGATTTTACACTAGTACTGACCACAGATGAAAGATTAGGACATAATTATACTTCTTTTTATTTCTTGGATTTTTTGGGAATTTGTAGTTCTATACCAAGGAATACCAGATTATCTTCTCTATATTTTCTATACCATGATGAAAGATATAACATTAGCAAGCTTTACTAATTTGCAGGGAATCAAACAGACATAATTTTGAAATAGAAGTGTGGTAAACCGATATCTATTTGTTATATAGTTATTAATTATTCAATTCAAAATAGCTATGAAAATTTAACTTTTGCTTGAATTTATTGGCTATAATTTAAAATTTAAATTTCTATACTATTGATTTATTATATTTATTGATTTCCTTTTTTATTGCAAGCATTTACTATTTTTTTTCTTAAATTTTCAAGTCTTCAATATTTTCATTCTACAATCCTTTGGTTGTGTTTTCTGAATTTGAAATTTTCATTGGTTTTTACAAACCTTGTTTTCTAGAAATTTTATAGGAAGTTTCAAAATTGGATTTTTGTATTTAATTTCCATTTGTTAGTGTTTATTTCTATGAGTAAATATAAAATTAACTAATTACCCCAATTTTCCAGTTATCCTGCTAGGATTTAGAGATTTTAATATTGTATTTTTTTTCATTTTTGAAATTTCTATCATCATATAAAATTGTCAATAATTTAAAAATTGTCGTTGACTTTGATCAAATTCGGTAAACTTTTAATCATTGCCCCTGATAATTTAAAGTCCTATTTATTTCAGTTATTTTGATTATTCTTCTCTTGTCGGTGTAGATTTTTCTTGTGTTTTGAATTAGTGTGATATTTTGTCAAGATGTCGCAAGAGACAGGTAGTGATGTTGTTCATTCTGAGGGTATGGCTGAGTCTCAGTTGACTTGTGGAGCTTGTGCCGCTTCGGCTACCTCCAAGTCTCAGTTGCATAGAATTAACTGTGGACATCATTTTCACAAGACATGTTTATCACAATGTATGAAAACTCGTCCATTTTGTCCAGTGTGTAACGCTCGTGTTTTATCTGACCAGATAGCTTCAAATGTGTCCGGAATAACAACTAGGTCACAGGCAAGAGTTCAAACCCCCCAACCCACAACATCTCATAATGCGGATGGACAGTCGTCTTCTGTATGTCAGCCTCCAGCTGATGTATCAGCACGTTCTGAGGATCTTCAAGGTATGATTGCGTCAATCGTTTCAGCTCAACAGGCACAACTGTTGACCAATTTGAGCGACCAGATTGCGAGATTAGTTCAAACGAATATTGAAGCGAGATTTTCACAATTAAATTTGAATGGCAGATCAGAATCTCCTGTTGCAGGAAATACCCAAAATACTTCTCCCAGAGGAATGCAGACTTTGCCCGCTGTGGAAGAAAGGACATTCAGGGAAATGTTTGGATTATCCTTGAACACTTCAGGTGGCCAGAATATCCATAACACTAGTCGCTCAGGTTCTTCGGTTTCTGGTACAGTTGGGTCACGAAATACCTCATCTTCGGATCTCAACGCAAGACCGGATAAAGTTTTACATATAATGACCAACTGGAAATTGAAATTTACGGGAAGTTCTAGTGGTTTGTCAGTTGAGAATTTTATTTATAGGGTTAAGGCGTTGACAATCCAAACTCTTCAGGGTGATTTCGAGCTGCTGTGTAGGAATGCAAGTTCCCTCTTTGAGGGAAGGCTGCAGACTGGTTCTGGCGCTACCACCGTTCAGTTCCGTCAGTTTCTTGGACAGAGTTGTGTAAGGCCTTGAGACAACAATATGCAGATTCGAGAACTGATATTGATATAAGGGAGTTAGTCAGGGATAGGAAACAAAACCGGGGAGAAAGTTTCGACAGTTTTTATGAGGCTGTTGTAGATTTGACGGATAGGTTGAAAGAACCACTGTCCGAAAGTATGCTGGTCCAAATTTTACGTCGGAACCTGTTGCCTGATATTCAGCATGAGATTCTCAATCTAAAGATCAATTCGCTGCAGGAGCTCAGAGATGTTTGTAGAAAGAGGGAGATTTTCATGCAAGAAATTCGGCGGAAACATAGTGTTCCTTTTACCAAACCATTTTCGGGGTCTAA
This sequence comes from Musca domestica, assembly GCF_030504385.1. Taxonomy (NCBI): domain Eukaryota; kingdom Metazoa; phylum Arthropoda; class Insecta; order Diptera; family Muscidae; genus Musca; species Musca domestica. The sequence goes on along the minus strand of NW_026712355.1, from coordinate 5,483,968 downwards.
AAGGGTATCAGAATTAGTCGATGTTGAGGATGATGTAATGACTGAGGGGCTAGAGTCCATGAATGATGAAGTTTCTGCTTTGAGCCTAACTTGCTGGAATTGCAACCAAATGGGGCACAGATATCAAGACTGCCTTTCGGACAGGACCGTGTTCTGTTATGGTTGTGGGGCTCCAAATATGTACAAACCTAATTGCGCCAAATGTAATCCAAAAAACGGACGTTTGGGTGCACAAAGGAGTGCGCCAACACAGGGGAAGTCATTGGAGTAGGGTCGGAAATAAAAGTTTTGAAAAATAAATCAGAAAGAGATGGAGAGAGTATGAATGAGAATTGCGATAGAACTATGAATTTAGTGGGGAAAAATGTTAATTTTGAGAATTGTAATTCTAAACTGAGAAAAATAAAACCATTTCATGTTCGTCTAAAAGAGTATAACATAGTTAGAAATAGAATTTTTAATGAGGATAAGAAAACAACGAGATCATCAAGCAGAATGCGAGAGTTTTGGGGAAAGGTCCGGAATTTTAAAAGGAAATGTATTTGTTCGGTGTTAGATCGACCTTCAGATGTGAGACCATACGCTGAAGTAATCCTCTTTGGTAAGAAATTGCTAGGGCTGCTCGATACTGGGGCTTCTTTGAGTTGCATAGGGTCAGATGTGGCGAAGATTTTCTTGGAGTCCGGTCAAACTTTCAAGAAGTTAAATACATCCATTAAAACTGCTGATGGTACATGTCAGAAAATAGAGGGTTTCGTTGAGACCAATATCATTTTTAAGGGAATAGAAAAACCGATTACCATATTTATTGTACCTAGCCTCGATAGGGACCTGTTTCTAGGCATTGATTTTTGGAATAAATACAATTTGCTTCCCACAGGCTTGTTTTCCGCTGATTATAGCTCAGACAATATAAATGTTGTTTCAGAAATAGCTTCCAAAATTCAGCTTTCAGACCTGCAACAGCATCTCCTAGACCAAGTCATTGATTTGTTTCCATCGTTTGCTAAACAGGGCTTAGGAAGAACGAATGTTATTCAGCATGAAATAGACACGGGCTTAGCAAAACCTATCAAACAACGTCATTTTCCGGTTTCTCCAGCAGTGGAGAAACTAATTTACGCTGAACTTGATAGGATGTTGGAGCTTGGAGTGATAGAGGAGTCAAATAGTGCTTGGTCCTCACCAGTAGTTCTGCATAGAAAACCGAATAAAAACAGACTTTGCCTAGATAGCCGTAAATTAAACTCTGTGACGGTAGGTGACGCATATCCGTTACCAAATATCGATGGGATCTTGAGTCGCCTTCCAAAAGCACAGTACATAACCGCCTTAGACCTAAAGGATGCCTTTTGGCAAATCCCTTTAGATCCCAAATCTCGCGAGAAGACGGCCTTCGCCGTTCCTGGGAGACCGTTGTATCACTATACCGTAATGCCTTTTGGATTATGCAATGCTCCGCAAACCATGTCCAGGCTTATGGATAAGGTGATACCACCCTCTCTCAGGACGGAGGTGTTCGTATACCTCGACGATTTATTGGTTATATCTGAGTCGTTCGAAAGACACCTTGAGGTCCTAAGATTGGTTGCTCGTAGAATAAGGGAGTCAGGTTTAACTATAAATGTTGAAAAAAGTAATTTTTGTGTATCCGAAGTCAGATATTTAGGTCATTTAGTCGGAAATGGGGTAATAAGAACGGATCCAGACAAAGTATCCGCAATAACAGAATTTCCAGTCCCAAAATCAGTTCGACAGGTCCGTAGGTTCCTGGGTATGACAGGCTGGTATCGAAAATTTATAAGGGATTATGCTTCGATAGCCACGCCGTTGACCGACTTAACAAAATCAAAGCGAAAATTCGTTTGGTCGGAAGAAGCTACCAAAGCATCTGAGTCTTTAAAAACCCACCTGAGCACCGCCCCGGTTCTACATAGCCCAGACTTTTCACAGCCATTCTATATACACTGTGATGCCAGTAGAACGGGGATAGGAGGAGTATTGGTGCAAAAGGATGCGGAGGGTGAAGAGTTTCCCATCGCCTTTATGTCGAAGAAACTCAATCAAGCCCAACGTAACTATTCTGTCACCGAACAGGAATGCTTAGCAGCGATGCTTAGCATTAAGAAATTCAGAGCTTACGTGGAAGGACATGAGTTCACAGTGATCACTGACCATGCGTCATTGAAGTGGCTCATGTCCCAAAACGATCTCAGTACTAGGTTAGCTCGGTGGGCACTAAAGCTTCAAGGCTACAAATTTAAAATTGAACATCGGCGTGGTTCTCAAAATATAGTCCCAGATGCCCTTTCCCGGGTTAATTGTGATGACCTATCTTCTTTAAGTTTAAGTGGCCAGTCCGTACTTGAAATACAAAATCCGTCTGAATTAGAAAGGGTAGGGTTTTTCATTGATATTGATTCTGACCATTTTAAGTCTGCAGAATATAAAGAATTGTTGGAAAAGGTAGGAAAAAGTGTAGACACTATGCCAGATTTGAAAATAGTTGATGGTTATCTTTATAGAAGGATGGAGCATGCTACTGGTGAACAAGTACATGATGACCTGGCGTGGAAATTATGGATTCCGCGGGATATGATTCCTGATGTCTTGAAGCAGGCTCATGACGATCCCTTAGCTTCTCATGGAGGCATTAACAAAACTTTGTACAGAATCCGAAAATTCTATTTTTGGCCTAACATGGTTGTGGATGTGAAAAATTATATAAATAACTGCGACATATGTAAGTCAAGTAAACATCCAAACCAACCTCTTCGTCCTCCAATGGGTAAGACTTCAGATTCACAAAGATTTTTCCAAAAGATTTATATAGATTTTCTTGGTCCTTACCCTAGGTCTAAATCTGGCAACATTGGAATATTCGTTGTGTTAGACCACTTTAGCAAATTCCCTTTTCTGAAGGCCGTAAAGAAGTTTACGTCAGAGGTGGTCATGGATTTCATGGAAAAGTAATTGTTTCATATATTCGGTGTCCCAGAGACCATTGTTTCTGATAACGGATCCCAGTTCAAATCCAAAGCATTTAGTCAGTTGATGACACGGTATAGAGTTAATCATATTTTTACAGCCATCCATGCCCCTCAAGCCAACGCTTCTGAGCGAATAAATAGATCAATTTTGGCAGCAATTAAATCCTATATTGCTCCGGATCAAAAGAATTGGGATAGTCTGTTGAGTAGCATAGGATGCGCCTTGCGATCCACAATACGTTCGGCAATAGGAACCTCTCCCTATTTTCTAACCTTCGGCCAGCATATGGTAACTAATGCTTCTATATATCCTGTTTTACGTCAATTAGAAATGCTCGAAGACAGAACAGTTCGTTTTGATCGCAACGATTCTATGGCCATCATGGGTAGTAGGGCCAGGGAATTAATGAATAAGCAACATGAGAGGAACGAGCGAGCTTACAATCTTCGATCCAGGGACGTAGCTTATAATGTAGGCCAGGAAGTGTTTCGACGAAACTTCAAACAAAGTAGCTTCGAACATGGCTATAATTCAAAATTGGCTCCGACATTCGTTAAAGCACGCATTCGTCGTAAGGTAGGAAATTCTTATTACGAATTAGAAGATCTGAGAGGTAATTTAGTAGGTGTATATCATGCGAAAGATATTAGGCAGTAACTTGCTGCAAGCGTTATCAGCCTTGTGTTCAAATGTTGAACCCCAAGTCAGATTTTGGCTGGGGGGATTTGTAGTGGCGCTTGCGTTTAATTTTGGGAAAATATTAAAAACTTTGTTTTCTATGAAACCTACATTTTGTTCTTTTGATATTCTGTTAACATTGTTTACAGCGCCATCTCTTGGTTTCTGCTAGCAAACATTGCTAACTTGTTCTTTTGTTGTTGACGTTTTTCTCTTCATATTGATTGTCATCTATTATGCTTTAACTGGAAGGATTTAGAGCATTTAAAAGCGTCACCGAGGCTTCGATAAACCTAAAGAACTTTTGTTCTGCCATTTTGTCAACTTTGATACCAGCGATTAACATCCACAGTGTACTTAAGCTCCTTTATTAAAAATCGTGAAAATTGTGAATTTACTGAAAGTATTTTCCTTTTATTTAATTAAAATCATTGGTTCTAGATTAGTTACGAATATAATTAATTTGTAAGTATTAACAAGCAAAATAAAAACCAAGAGGTCTTGTGATAGTTGTTAAAACAAATTAATTCTAGAAAATAATTCCCGGCAATATTATTCTCTGTCGCGAAACAACAATTTTTATAATTTGGAATTGCTGTTGGATTAATTTCCAAAACTCCTACTATAGATGGTAATGATCAATATTCTCTTTAACAACTTTCTGTCATTGATTCTTGGTGTTGATTTTTTTTATTAGGTTTGCTGCTTTGATTGCGCATACGATTTTTACAGCGCACATTTGTTTGCCTCTCTCACATCAGTCAAGGTTTTTTTTTCTTCAACAAGGCTATTCAGTTGTCATTGGTCTCCGCGATTTGAACATCGTTCTGCTGATCGCACCCCTTGTGTGAAGAATTGCCGTAAAAGTCATTGTTGGAAAAGAATATTAAAGAAAGGCGGAATCAAAGATTTTTTTGTCAAGAGTGCTGTAAAACAGTGAAAGGAGCATTTATTTCTAAAGAATCTCTGCTAAGTATTGCCAATAAAATCCGCTAAAAGGCAGGTGTAAATTCAAGTGGATCCCCTAAATATCAAGGAGAATAAAGTTTTCATGCTTGAAATGGTTTGAAATTTTCATGAAAAAGTGCCATTAAATTCAAAATAGTACATATAACTTTGTCATATAACATTTGTGTTCCTCGATTCAGTGCTTATAATCCATTTCTTAAGATTAGTTTAAATTATTTCCATAGTAATTATATATATATATATATACGGATTGATTTGTAGATTTGCCTTTGAACTTATTTGAAATAGAAAACAAAACAATTTTAAAGAATCATATAAACAGTGAAAAGTGCAAAAGAAATCATATGAAAAAGAATTTTAGAAAAAATACCGTTTGTTCTGAATAAGACCATTACCCTAGTTAAACAACAACAAACACTGCGTGTTTCAAAAACAAAAATTATGTATAGTCGTAATTTACATTTTGTGTATATTGGGTAATGATCTTACGGAAATGTTGCTACTGTAAACATCATTTTTCGATGGCAACAAAAGTTTCATTTCACCACACACAAATGTTGTGAAACATTCGTGAGTAGATTCGAGAAACATTTTGCTAGCAACATTTCAGTTCTCTTCAGCTACATTTCCTAGTCTTTCTCAGCAACATAATAAACAGTGCACGCAACATTGCCCACAATAAAAGGAACGATAGCAGCTGCGCAGCCGACGTACGCATGAAAGCGCTTTCAGCGAGGGACGGTGAGCGGTGAGTTGTTGTTTTAATTCTTTAATTTTTATTACATCTTTTTTCCTTGTTGTATTTTAAAGTATATTAGAGTGACCATGTCAACTGAATTGTAAATTTTACAGATTTTATTTTTTTTTCAAAATATTAACTATACCTTACAGTGGTTATTAGCTGTTGGTTTTATGTTCTCTTTAAGAAGATATTAATTTTAGCTGCAGAGCTTTAAGTTTAAATTTCTTTTGGCATGGTCACCCTAATATTGGTTGTTGAGAACCGCAGTCAATGTCTGTATTATGAATTTTAAACAAAAAGGAAAACAGCAATGGTTCAATGATCTTTGATGGGTTCTAATGTACTTTCGCTGGACAACATATGTTTTAGATTTATTTAAATTTGATTTTTCAATTTTTTTTTATTTTTTTTCCAAAGGCAAATTTAAACTTCAATATTTATTATATTACTTTTGAAACTCAAAATTTAGTTAGTATAATGTTTACATGATGTTTTTTTTATTTATTTAATTTTTTTATTATTATTTCTACTAAATTTATAAAGAATAAGTTTTGATAGTTGAATTCTAATATTTTTTCTTGTGATGGATACGATCCTAGCTAACGTTATATTCTATAATGTTTATTATTGAATTTTGCATGAAGTATATTATAATGAATAGCGAATAAGTTTAAAAACTTGTCTGTTTGATTCCATGTAGACTTGGTAAGGCTTGTTGGTGACGTCATAGGGGTTGAAACACAAATGCAGATGGCTAATTAGCATGGATCGTTTCGACCATGGTTGGGAGGGCGACGATGGCAACAAAAACAGCATGTTGTCTAAGTCTTTTGTCATGGTTTGATTCTATCAACTTTTCTCAGTATTTCCTCAATGTTTCTATTCATTTCACTCTCTTTGTCTCTTGTTGTTGCTACGACATTCACCTCAATTTTCCGTTTCCTGCTCGGACCTAAACCTCTTTCCGTTTCCTTCCTTCTCTATCTATTACTTATACGGCACGCATACAATTTAAGAATTTATTCGTTGCGTTGTGGTATTCATGGCATTGAAGTATATCGAACCCTACCCACCGACGAGTGATAAGGCCGGAGATATTGCGTGCTGGTGCTTCAGAAAAATGCCTTAGTAACATCGACCACACATAAACAACGTTGTATGCTACATGGTCTCCTTTGGTACAAAATATAGTCTTTAAATGGCCAATGAAACCATCACACCCTGCTGGAAATGAAGCAGGGAACCTCATTTTGTAACCATTCTTGGGTGGCGCGTGTTGAATGCGATGGTGCTGAGTCCTGTTGGAATGTCCAAGGTCTGCGGCCAAAATTTTTGCGTGCCCAAGGCTTTAATACACCGTCCAGAGTATTTTCTCGATAATATTCGGCATTTACTCTGATGCTACAGTCGATTAATAAGAGCGGACAGCGACCATCAGCTGTTATGGCAGCCCACAACATCACCATGGCCGGCGCTTGACTTCTGGTGGCCAACCAAAGGTGCACATTTTCAGCTGACCTCTTTGGCAAGTAATCACGATCATTTTGTTTGTTTACAATCTGCTGGACAACGAATGTTTTCTCATCGTAGACGGAGAACATCAAATTCGACAGTTCACCACTTTCGGCCAAGCGAAGCAACTCTTTAGCTCTTTTAAGTCAATTTTCTTTCTGTTGCGGTGTAAGTTCTAGCTCCCTTTGGAATTGCAATGGTTTTACCCCGAGCTCATTTTTTATACCCTCCACCATACTATGGAGGGTATATTAACTTTGTCATTCCGTTTGTAACTCCTCGAAATACTCATGTCAGACCCAACAAACTATATATATTATTGATCAGCGTAAAATTCGAAGTTCGTAAATGGGCCATGTAGGTCCACGTTTTCATATAGCCCCCATATAATGGTACCTCCCGATATTCGGTATTTTGATAATTTTAGCGACATTTTTAACCGGAATTGTTTGAAATTTGGTATTTGAAGTTCGAAATGGATACTACAGCCTAGGACAGAAAATTGTCTGTGCAGGTTCAAGTCTTCGTATAGCCCCCCTATAACGGTGCCTCCCTAAATTCCTAAATTTTTGATGCTTTTTGCGTCATTATTCACTGGAATTGTTTCAAATTACGTATTTAGAGTTCGTAATGGAAACTACAGTCTGTGACAGAAAATTGTCTATGCAGGTCCAGGTCTTCGTATAGGCCCCATATACCAGTACCCCCCTATATTCGGTATTTTGACGAGTTTAGGTACAATACCCATCGAAATTGTTTGAGATGCATTATTTGAAGTCCGTAATGGATGCTATAGCCAATTACAGAAAATTGTCTATACTGGTCCAGGTCTTCGCACAGCTCCGATATAACGGTACCTCCCTATATATGATATTTTGATGATTTTAGCTACATTATTCACCATTTATTTCAAGTTTCGAAGTTGAATATGGTAATGACTTATGACAAACAATACCTATATAGGTCCACGTCGTATAGACACCAATATAACGGCTACATTCGGTATTTTTAAAATTTAACACAATTTTTTAAGGATTTTATTTCCAAATTCGTTCCAAATGGTGGAGGGTATTCAAAGTTCGGCCCGGCCGAAATTACTGGAATATTGCGATATGTTCAGCCCACGAGCCATTTTTCGGCCACTGCGACGCAGGTTTCGATCAAGTCGCTTCTTTACTTTCCGAATCATTCCTGCAGATGTTGCTGTTTTCTTCCGTCCACTTCCTTGACGTCGAGCGACGCTACCTGTATCACGGTAACGAGCGATGGTACGCGACACAAAAGATGTATTCACATTTAAATTCTGGAATGCTCTAACCATAGCCACTTGTGATTTCCAGCCGAATATAAAGAAATCACACTATCACGCTTGAATTCCATAGCGAATAACTTTTTTTCTGAAAAATTCTCACCAAAGTGCTTTTGTACGCTTGTAAACAATATAATGAGCTGTCACTGGAATAATTTTAACAGCTGTCGGACGAGTGGCTTAGAAATAACAGCAGCCTGAAGTTGGTTGCAGTTTTTTTTTTTCATCTCACTCAGTATTTTAATAACCGGTAAATACCGGAATAGACATTAAACTGCTAGTGACCCCCTGTTCAGAAATTTTTTTTTTCAAAATTCCCTTAATTGTCACACTACGTCCATTATCAATTATTTAAATAATTGTAATAATAACGATAATAACAATAATGATAAAAATATATATAAGTATGTATTTACTTACAATCACCGAACCAGATACTCATTCATTTATGAATGCAACTCGGCATGCATAACAAATGACGTTTGCGGTTATCACTGCTGCTGCTATTGTTGTTGTTGTTGTCGATGTTGCTGTTGTTTGCTGCAGCTGTGAATGATGTTGCCATTGATTGGCATCCTTTTGTAATACATTTATATATTATTTCAAGTACATGTGTGTGCATATGAATGAAGTGGTGTGTGTGTTATAATAAAGATCAAATGATATGCGAATGCTTAGGGAAATGCATTTTGAAAACATTTCCATGGAAAACTAAAAGAAAATGTAAATGCAAATTAAAGTATTTTTTTCATTGAGTTAAATATTAATAATATTGGGGATACAGAGAGATTGGGAGAGAGGGAGAAATGGCGAGAGAAGTCGTCCCACCAGTACATTTTAGTATTTATTCTCCCATTAATAAATTTAGAACAATTTTGTAAAATTTTAATACGGATATGCAAGACCAGATCCTCCCCACAACTTGAGACACCAACAGTGAAGTTCAAATTAAATATCAGGATTTCAGCTTTATCCCTTCACCAAATACCAAATTTAGTACCATTCAGTACATTTCGTGCATATATAGTACACATTCCGAAAACCAGCAACATATGTCCAGGCTACACATGAACAGCGACTCTAAAGCAGTTTTAAAGCACTTTATGTTCATCCAATATCAAATTGTAGCAAATTGAGTACTTCTTAGTAATTTTCATAAAATTATAGTACACATTTCTGAAACAGATACCAACAAAATGCAGATGCCAAATTTTAGGATTCCTGCTTTATCCCTCCACCAAATAACAAATTTAGTACTTTCTGCACAATTGTAGTACACATTTCCGAAATCAACTACATATGTCAATTCCAGATACAAACAGAGACCTCAATATCAACTTTGAGGATTTCAGCTCGATTCCTTCATCCAATACCAAATATTGTACCATTAAGTACATTTTTTGGATACACATATTTGGCACTACCTCCATATCTCAATTCCAGATACAAAGAGGGACCTCAATATCAAATTTGAGGATTCCATCCCTATCCCTTCAACAAATATCAAATTTAGTACTATTTAGTAGTTTTCGTACAATTATAGTTCATATTTTCGAAATCACCTCTATATCTTAATTTCAGATACCAAAACAATAGACCTAAATAACAAATTTCAGGATTTAAGCTCTATTCTTTCACGCAATACAAAATTTCGTACCATTTAGTACTTTTCGTACAAATATAGGACGCATTTCCAAACCAAATCTTTAACGTAGATATCATCAGAAATCAATATATCAGAACTTTTCTTACAGTTATAGTACACATTTCCAAAACCACCTCCATATATCAATTCTAAATAGAAATACAGACCTCAATACCAAATTTAAGGACTCCAGCCATATACCTTCACCCAAAACCAAATGTTGGACCATTAAGTATTTTAGTACAAATATAGGATCCATTTCCAAACCGCAGCAAAATATCCATTTAACCAAAACCAAATTTGGTACCATTTGGTACTTTTCATACAATTATATTACACATTTCCAAAACCAGCTTAGCTACAGACACCAACAAAGACAATCTCCATATCTCAACCTCAAATATCAATAGTGACCTTAATATCAATTTTTTAGGATTTCAGCTCAGTAATTTCCCTCATTACCAAATATGGTACCATTTAGTAAGATTTATACAATTATAGTATATTTCAATCTACACATGAACAGCGATACCCAATGTTAAATTTCAAATTTTAGGCACTTTCTGTTTACCCAATACCAAATTGTACCAAATATAGTACCATTTAATACTTTTCGTGCACTTGTAGTACACATATTCAAAACCTCCTCCATATCTTTACCACAGACTCCAACAGTGGTATCTATATTCAATTTTAAGATTCCAACCGTATTCATACATTCAATATCTAAATTTAATACCATTTAGTACTTTTCGTACAAATATGGGGCGCATTCCCAAACAACCTCGTTCTCTCAACTACAGACAATAAAAGTGACGTCACTATCAATTTTGAGAATTCTAGCCCTTTCCTCTAACCCAATAACAGATTTAGTACTATTTAATACTTTTCGTACAATTAGGGTACGCATTTCTAAAACAACCTCCATATCTCAATCCCACATACTCAATCCTCAAATTAGTACCACTCAGTACTTTTCGTACAATTATAGTACACATTTCCGAAACAGACCCCATATGTCCAGGCTACACATGACCAACAACCCTAATACCAAAATTCAGATTTCAAGCACTATCTATTCACTCAATACCAAAATTGTACGAAGTGTAGTACTACTTAGTACTTTTCGTGCACTTGTAATACGTATTTCCATTTTTTTTATCAAAATTCCTGCTCTGTTAAGAAAGTTTATTGAGCTCTTCATTAATTTTGTGGCCAGTAATAGAATAGAATAGTATAGAAAAAATTCTGTTAAAATACCGAATATAGCCGTTATATTGGACGATGTGAACCCACATAGGCTTTGATTGTCATAAGCCATTGCCATATTCAAATTCGAAACTTGAAATAATAAACGGTGAATAGTGTAGCTAAAATCATCAAAATATCGTAAATAGGGAGATACCGCTATATCGGAGTTATACGAAGACCTCGACCTGCATAGACAATTTTCTGTCACAGGCTGTAGCATCTACTACGAACATAGGCATAGGCTGTAGTATCCATTACAAACTTCCTGCATCAAATTTGAAGCAATTCCGGTGACTAATGTCACTAAAATAATCAAAATACCGAATATGTGAGGTACCGTTATATGGGGGCTATACGAAGACGTGGACCTGTACAAACTATTTTCTGTCTTAGGATGTAGTATCCATTTTGAGCTTCAAATACGAAATTTGAAACAATTCCGGTGAATAATGTCGCTAAAATCATCAAAATACCAAAAATCCGGAGGTACGGTTATATGGGGGCTATATGAAAACGTGGACCTACATGGCTCATTTTCGAACTTAACCTGCCTACTGGCAAAATAAACATGTGTGCACAATTTTAGCCTTCAATCTCAATTCGTTCGAAAAATAGCGTGATTACAACAGACAGACAGACGGGCAGACAAACAGACGAACATCGCTAAATCGACTTAGAATTTTACCCAGATCAAGAATATATATACTTTGTTGGGTCTGACATGGTTATATCGAGGAGTTACAAACGGAATGACAAAGTTAATATACCCTCCATAGTATGGTGGAGGGCACATGAATGCTAATTGACCCTAGAATCCTTTTTTTCTAACACCATCCTTTTTTTGACCTCATCGAATAGAGTCATTCGTTCATCTTTAATGGCTGTCAACACATTTTCGTGTCTTCAATTGTTATCTAACATTGCAGCATAATTACTTTGATGTCCTTCCTGAGGCAAGGACATCTAGTTGTGACAGAAAGTATCATATCCTTTGGAGGTGACAGAAAACCCAACAACAACAACGATCCCAAAAAAAGAAACACATTGCCACAATAAATTTTAATTAAAATGACATTTTATATTCCCAAATGAAATTGAAGACATTTCTCCATATGGAACTGACGAAGAAGGATGTGTGTGAGTGTGTGTGTGTAAATGGAGAATGTAAATGTGTAAGTGCTAAAAATGTGAATTTAATATTCTGCAATTTACAAATTAGATTTTACAGGGATATGATGACAGATGATGAATCTTCAAAGGTTTTGTAAGAAAATAAGGGATCTTCAAAATTTCTATGGACAAAAGACCTTTCATAGGTCTTCATACAGGTCTTCTGTGGATATAAAAACTATCACGTGGCTAGAAGACCTCATACAAGCTTTCTGAGAGCAGAAGGCATCTAACGTGTCTTCTACTGGCAGAAGACCCCTTAGACGTCTTCTATTGGCAAAATATATATCTCTATTAGTCTCGAAATAGACGATTTTTTTACAGGAATTCTAAGGACATAAGACCTTTTACCCGTTTTTTGTAAAAAGTCAAAAAACAAGGGAACTGATGAGGATTGGTGGCTCTTTCCGAAACCTAGGTATTCTCTGCCTTACCCCTGGTAAATATTACCATCGTTCTGCACTAATAAACAAACGTTGTTTTTATAAAAACAACAATAAAGGGATTAAGCCTGACCATTTTGCAACAATAAAAATCAATTCTTCTCAGTTGTTTCATGGTCTCCAAGTTGTTCATTTTCCCCCTTCAAAAACCCCTCGAAAATACAATTTTTCCAAAATTATTTCCAAAATTTTAAACATTCCGAATTCGCTTGCAATTCGCCCTTCCAGAAAATTACTTTTCAAATATTGTTGAACAAATTGTGATAAATTTTGGGCCATTACTTCTAACAGCTGAGTGCCAATGGATGCATGCATGCATCAGAGCGCATTTACGCTTCATTTCTACCCTCAGCTATATTTGTTGTTGGCATTTTCTGTGATTTTTCTCACCCCTCCCCTCCTGTAATTTATGACTGTACGCATTTGTGTACGTTTGCACGCGTGTCGGTTTTGTTCGATTATCACATATTTCATTTTTGGCCGAAAGAAAAACGAAAAAATAATTCATAAATTTTGTCCATTTTCTCCATTCATGGCTGACTAGACCCATCGACCGCGTTTGCAAAAACACACATGTGGATGTCCGATAAATAATGGCCAATACAAAAGGTTTGAACAAAATACAAAAAAAAAATAACATACAAAAATTATGCAAAAAAATGTATTTGAAAATACGTAGGAGAGGAAATGCGTGTGGGGTTGAGAGCACAGGACAATGGGGGGAAGTTTCTAAAAATTGGAAGTAAATTATTTTAAGAAAGGCGCATAAGTTTAAGGTGAGATGAAAAAATTGCAACCAATTTCAGACTGCTGTCATTTCTAAACCACTCGTCCGACAGCTGTTAAAATTATTCCAGTGACAGCTCATTATATTGTTTACAAGCGTACGAAGGCATTTTGGGGAGAATTTTCCAGAAAAAAAAGAGTTATTTGTGATGGAACTCAAGCGTGATAGTGTGACTTTCTTTATATTTGGCTGGAAAACCCCAAGTGGCTATCGTTAGAGCACTCCAGCATTTAAATGTGAATAAATCTACTGTGTCTCGTACCATCGCTCGTTACCGTGATACCGTGGTAGCGTAGCCTGACGTCAAAGGAAGTGGACGGAAGATGTGTCCAGGCCAGACATTAACAGCGACCCTAACACAAAAATTCAGATTTCAAGCACTATTTGTACACCCAATACTAAATTGTACCAACTAAAGTACAATTTAGTACTTTTCGTACAAATATAGTACACATTTCCGAAACCACTTCCTTATCTTAATCACGGTACCATCAGCAATCTAAATCTTCATCTCTTCACCCAGTGCCAAATGTAGTACCATTTAGTAGTTTTCGTACAATTATAGTACACATTTTCGAAACCACCTCCACAAGTGGCTATAGTTAGAGCACTCCATTATTTAAATGTGAATAAATCTACTGTGCCTCGACCATCGCTCGTTATCATGGTAGCGTAGCTCGATGTCAAGGAAGTGGACGAAAGAAAACAGCAACATCAGCAGAAATGGTTCGAAAGGTACAGAAGCGACTTGATCGAAACCCGCGTCGCAGTGGCCAAAAAATGGCTCGTGAGCTAAACATATCGAAATATTCCATTCGGCAAATATTGAAAAACGAGCTCGGGGTATAGCCGTTGAAATTCCAAAAAAATGCAAGAACTTACACCGGAAAGTAAAGAGAATGGACTCAAAAGTGCTAAAGAGTTGCTTCGCTTGCCCAAAAGTGGTGAACTGCCGAATTTGGTTGTCTGCGACGAGAAAACATTCGTTGTACAGCAGAACTCAAGCGCCGGTCATGGTGATGGTGTGGCCGATGATCGTCTTTACTTGCCAAAAAGGTCAGCTCAAAATGTGCACCTTCGGTTGGCCACCAGAACTCCAGCGCCGGCCTGGTGGTGGTATGGGCCGCCATAACAACCAATGGTCGCTCTCCGCTTGTATTAATCGACCGTGGCATCAGAATAAATGACGAATATTATCGCGAAAATATTCTGGAGGGTGTATTAAAGCCTTGGTCACGCAAACCTTTTGGCCGCAGACCTTGGACATTCCAACAGCAGTCAACACTCAGCACGCCGCCAGCCAAAAATGGTTACAAAATGAGGTTCCTCGCTTCATTTCCAGCTCACAATGACCACCAAAACCTCAGGATACGAATCCGTTTGGGCTATTGTGTCTGGAGTATGTTGGAAAGCAAGGTTGGCACTACAAAATACCAAAGTGTCGATCACCTAAAGCAAGCGCTTCGCCGGGAATGGGCCAAAATACCGCAGAGCAACATTCGGGCAGCGTGTGACGGTTTTATTGGCCGTTTGAAGGCCTTAATTCGTGTCAAAAGTGAACAATTCGGACAAATCTAAACTTATTCTAATATTTGATGCCATTTCCGATATTTTTGCTTTCATTCAATAAAATTTAAAAAAAAAATTAAAAATGATGACTAAGAGTTTACTTTGAGAGCGGATTCGAGGGGAAAACGCTTAAATTTGAATATACTCCAATGGGGACTCTTGGCTTAAATTTGAATCTACTCGAATGGGGACTCTTGGCTACATGCCTGTGTGTGTTTAGTGTGAGCACCTACCTTGCGGTCTATCTCACAGTGGACTTAGCACCGGGTGACTCTTGGCTACAATTGGATTGGCTGCTGTATCGAGTCATTAGTGACATACCTACAAAATCTTCGAATTACTCACAAATTTAAGGATACTTAACGTAGCCGTTCCTTGGTGTAGATGAGGACAATCAATCACTTATCTTTTACTGTTTTATGTACACATAGATGCAATTTGTTCCAATTTCCCCCACTGTGTTTGCCAAACAAAATCTATTCCGGTCACAATAATTGATCGTGTTTATGATGGAAATAGCAATTTTTTATCCAATGGCAAATGTGTTCATGTGTTCCACGGGCAGCAAATATGAATGCGAAATATGCATAAACATATTCTATGCACTACTTATGCATAAATTTATGTTAAATTCTGGAACACAGCTACATACCAATGACCCAGAGAAGAGGATAATAGAGGGGGTAATAGAGGTTCCCCAAAATATATAAAACCTCAATAGGAATTATAAAGAATTAAAACATGAAATGTATTCAAACGAGTTTTGGATTTTTTTATCAGCAGAAACACGGATTTTTTTAACGATTTGAACAATACTTCCCTTGAACTCCTCAGATACGGAATATGGGGCTCTCAAGTCTTCAATATTTAAATATTCGCCCCTTTGACTCCAATTTTTCAATATTTATATTTTTTCCTAATTTTATTACTAGGAAAATGTTTTCAGCTATATTATATTCCCAAAATCATTGATTTTTACATATATATGTTTGCATGCATGTCCGTCCCTCTCACACCCACTTTAATATCTCTCAAATTTCCCAAATAATTCTGGCAACAGACATTTTCCAACAAATTACATGCTACACGTTCAGTTTAGTTAAGAGTCATTTTATAGAGTGCTAGAGAGGGAGTGAGAGAGAGTGGGAGAGATGACCGGAATTGTTTGTTAAATAAACGTAAATAATGTTAAGAGGAAGATGCATTCAATCGATACCAACGGCCAGCATATTCCACTTACAGTCATATGCACGCATTCTCACCAAAACACACACCCATACAAGTAGACACACCGGAAAGAGAATGCGGCTTATTCCACTCAAGTGAAATGCCATCATCATCATGCTGTTGTTGTTGCTGCATGTAACTGCCAAAAACATTTCACTTAAACTATTTGAGAAAATTATGTTTCTCCTCAAATAGCGGAACTAATAATGCAGTTGCGTTAATAGGCAAATATAGAAGAGGTGTGGCATTGAGGGGTATTAAGAGAAGTCAGAGTCCTTTTAACTGAAAATCGAAGAGCTTCTAAAACCAATTTAGAAAAATAATAATAAAGTCCGGACAGATATAAAAAAAAGATTCCCAAAAACGATCCTATAGTAAAATGAAATGGCAAATGATTTGGAAAATATTTTGGCTCGCTACGGTCCAGTTTAAAACCCGATTTAGGCATATTTTCTAATAGGAGCAGAAAGTCAAAATTGTCCACTCACTTGTGGATTAACATTTTTTACAACAAGTTAAAAAGTATCAGTTGGTATTTCCGACAGATATATACCCTCAGCCTATGTTCGATTAAATAATCGAAATATATTTGACTAGTGTTACAATTATTCTAACGTTTGACCCTCTATAGAGCCGGTTCCGAAGAAATGGACCAATATTGTCCATTTTGTATCAGACCCAAAAATATGATATAAATATTCCAACGTTCCTGGTATGGATTATATTGACTCCCTCCTTCACTTTATATGAGATATGTAATAATTTTTAGAAAATGTTAAAATGTGCGTGATGTACCATATAGAGTCTAGCGAAATATTCAATTTTTATACTTCATCTGATACAAATAAAAAATATTGAGCGAAATATTGGGCTAAGTTACAAGAAAGGATATTTATGCCCAATTTTATGCGAAATCATAAATTCCGATAAATGTCATATTCATATCAGGCTTCTTATTGAGATAAATATTTGAGCATAGCAAGTAGTAAAGAATTGCTAAATTGTTTCGAAAGTTATGACAGATAATATTATTGAAAATTGTGACCCTTTGTGGGTGAGGTACCAGAAGGGGTTCGCAGATATATATCAACTTCATAACAGATCTTGTGTTAGCAAAAAAAAATTATGTGTGAATTTTGAAGAGATTTGGATGCTTATTTCGCTTTATTTGAGCGTTTTGTTTTTCAAAATCTTGAACCCTATGTATGGGGGAGGTACCAGAAGAAATGGTTCGATCTATACCACCTTTATAACAGATCTCATGTTGATAGAAATATTGAGATGTGCCAAGTCTAAATGGAATCGAATCTTAATGTGGCGTTTTATGAGCTTCATGGATATTCAAAATTTCGACACTTTGTGGGGAAGGTACCAGAAGGAGTGGACCGATACATTCCATGTTAAAAGCAGATCCTGGGTTTATAAAAATATTGGAATGTGTGAAATTTGAAGTCGTTCAGATACTTACATCACATTTTATAAGAGTTATAATTATTCAAAATGTTGACCCTTTTGTGGGGGAGGTACTTAATGGAGTGGACCGATATTGTCCATTTTCGCACTTGACCTAGAACTGGTGCAAATATAAGGATTTGCAAAGTTTGTGCAAAATCGGATTATTGCTTCGCAGAAAAACTATATTTTGTTTTTTTGGTTTTTGTAAATTTTGACCTTTTGTGGGGGAGTTAACCGAAGAAGTGAACCGATACATTCCATTTTCACACCAGACCTTGGGCTAATAAAATTATTGGGATGTGTGAAATTTGAAGATAATTGGACTCTTACATCACATTTTATAGGAGTTGTAATTATTCAAAATTTTGACCCTTTGTGTCCATTTTCGCACCTGACCTGACACTGATGAAAATATTAGGATTCGCAAAGTTCGAGCAAAATCGGATTATCATTTCTCTTTCTGTGCAAAAAATTATTTTCTTCGAAAATTTTGACATTTTGTGTGGGAGGTATTAGAAGGAGTGGACCGATATTGCCCATCTCCGAACTCGATCTAAGTTTAACAAAAATATTACGATGTACAAAGTTTGGATCAAATTGGATACTCCCTTCGAGAGTTATCGTGCGCACCAGCCAGACAGACAGACGGACGGACGGACATCGGTAGATCGACTCCAAATGTTCTGAAACGGATTTGGTCCAAAGAGACCTAGGGTCTAAAACCATTATTACCCTCTGTAGCCATATGGCTGAGGGTATAAAAATAATCTTTGTGAAATAACTGACTGACTGACATAGAAACTACGGCCAAACGAAACGGTTAAAGTTAGAATCTTCAAATTTTGCACAGGAGTCAGTGACAACGCTAGGTTTTTGGAAATTCGTACTAAAAGGGTACGACAGTACAAAAATATAGAATATTTTCGCGATAATATTCGACATTTATTCTGATGCCACGGTCGATTGATGAGAAAACCAAATTCGTCAGTTCACCACTTTCGGCCAAGACAAGCAACTCTTTAGCTCTATTTTCTTTCTGTTGCGGTGTAAGTTCTTGAATTTTTTAGGATTTCAATGGCTTTACCCTGAGCTAATTTTTCAATATTTGCCGAATTGAATATTGCGATATGTTCAACTCACGAGCCATTTTTCGGCTACCATGACGCGGGTTTCGATCAAGTCGCTCCTTTACCTATCGAACCATTTCTGCTGATGTTACTGTTTTCTTCCGTCCACTTCCTTGACGTCGGGCTACGCTACCAGTCACGGAAACGAGGGGTGGTGTGAGACATACTCCAGCATTTTATTTTCAGCATTTATTTATATGGGCGTTACTGTTGGTGTCTGCCGTTGAGAGAACGTATCACCACAACAAACCAACAGGACCAGAAAATCCATTACAAACTTTATATACGACGTAGGCTGCCTTTATTTATTTATTCTTTTTGATATCGTCCATTCCACATTTTTATACCCTCCACCATAGTATGGATTTGTGGATACGTTTGTAACACCTCGAAATATACTTTTAGACCCCACAACTCAGCATAAAATTCTATGTTGATTTGGCGATGTCCGTCCGTCTGTCTGTCTGTGGAAATAGCAGAAGGACAGACGTTCATTTCCGAACGAAATGAAGTAGATTGATAATATTTTACTCAAATGTGTATTATGTCTGCAGGACTTTTGGTATTGAAAATGGGCCATGTAGGTCCTCGTTTTGGTATAGCCCCCATATAACGGTACCTCCCGATATTCGGTATTTTGATGATTTTAGCGACATTATTCACCGGAATTGTTTCAAATTTGGTATTTGAAGTTTGAAATGGATACTACAGCCTAAAAAAGAAAATTGTCTGTGCAGGTCGACGTTTTGGTATAGCCACCATATAATGGTACCTCCCGATATTCGGTGTTTTGATAATTTCAGCTACATTATTTACCGGAATTGTTTGAAATTTGGTGTTTGAAGTTCGAAATGCCTATTTTGATGATTTTAGCTACATTATTCACCGATTTTTTCAAGCTTCAAGTGACCTATGCACGTCGTCGTACAGACCCTTATATAACAGCTACATTCGGCATTTTTTTTAAGATTTTAACAGAATTTTTTTATTATTTTTTTTTTAATATTTCCAAATTCGTTCCAAATGTTGAGGGGTATTTATTCAAAATTCGGCCAGACCGAACCTACAGTTTTTTACTTGTTATCAATAAACACGTAAAAAAACGGCTTCGTTTAGCCGGACCGAACTTTTCAAACCCTCCACCATTTGGAAGGAACTTGAAAATGTAAAAAAAAATCCGTCAAAAAATGGGGGCGTGGGCCTACCTATGTAATTTTTTGTCATAGACTACAGTACCAATTACGACCTTTAAATATGAAATTTGAGTGAAACCCCTCTACAATATGATGGAGGATAAAAAATGACTCCTTAAATAGCTTTTATCTTCGTATTAAAGAAAATTTCCTTCCCATATCATCCACATCATTCCGCTAAAAATTCTAATCCTTTCAACAACTAATCCTCTTCTACATTGCACTTCCATTGAATGTCCTTCGCATCACACACCTTAATCACGTAGAGAGACCATCATCAGGATGTCAAGTATGTTGGCGTATTTTGCATTGCATTTTCTTTTTTTGTTTAGTTTCTACGCCAACTATGTTCACTGGATCGGAGTTAGACTCTCCAAATGGCACCGCACGTTCGTATTAATAATGTTGGGATTTTTTCAACATTTGCTATTGGTATTTGCATTACCCACGAAAAATGTTAAAATAGTATTTGGGCAACAACAACAGCCAGTGCAACAAAAATGCTGGGGGGAAAAGCCTTTTTAGATTTTTCCGAATGTAATTGTGGGCATATAATGTACAGTGGTTGATCAATGGAATTATACAATACAAATTTTCGATGAAGAAAAGTATTGAGTATCGAAATTCGGGAGTAATATCCTTCTTCTGCAAAATACTTCAATTATCCCAAAACGGGATAATAAACAATAGGAGTTATGGACCACAAGCAATTTTTTTTTTCGAAAAAAATATGTTTTAGCTTAAATTTGTAGATCTTCCCCCAATAACCGAAAATGTCTCAATTTTGACTACCATAGATTAAATTATGACTGCTGTTGTTCAGCATTTTCGGTATTGGGGTTTTATATGCTTAGAAAATCAGAGAAAACTTCCTCAATTTGGAAAAATATTCTCCATTATATTTTATCATTCCCCTTTGTCTCAAAAATTTTCACATTTCGTAGCTCAAAATACCCCTGTATTATAAAAACCTTGACTAATACAAATTCACGTACCATTACCCATAGTCATCGGCTTGACACGTGTTTAGCAGCAACCACGTAATATCTACATATGTACATATATATCGGAGCATTTACGTGGCAAACATTAAAATCATCAACAGATTCATCCAGGACAATGCCAGGCACATAAGAACACACACACACACTCACAGATGGAAGAAATGCAAATATTTCTGCATTAAACTATTCACACAAATTTCTTTTATTTGGATTGGGAGGGGAGAAGTTTTAAAAAGTCTAAAAAATGCATATTCAAATCCTTGTTCACATAGGATAGGGAATAAGGCATTTTTATACGGACATGGAAAGAGGATACCAGAAGGTCTTCCTCTTAAAGAAGATCACCAGGTCTTCCTATGGAAGACCTGGAGGTCCTCTCAAAGAAGACCTGGATGTTTTCTCATGGAAGACCTTGAGGTCTTCTCATAGAGGACCTGGAGATTTTCTCATAGAAGACCTGGAGGTTTTCTCATAGAAGACCTGGAGGTCTTCTCATAGATGACCTGGAGGTCTTCTCATAGAGGACCTGGAGGTTTTCTCATAGAAGACCGGGATGTCTTCTCATAAAAGACCTAGAGGTCTTTTCATAGAATACCTGGAGGTCTTTTCATAGAAGAGCTGGATGACTTCTCATAGAAGACTTGGCGGCTTTCTCATAGAAGACCTGGAGGACTTTTCATAGAAGACCTGGAGGACTTTTCATAGAAGACTTGGAGGCCTTCTCATAGAAGACCTGGAGGTCTTCTCATAGAAGACCTGGAGGTCTTCTCATAGAGTACCGGAGATCTTCTCATAGAATACCTGGAGATCTTCTTATAGAAGACCAGGAGGTCTTCTTATAGAAGACCTGGAGGTCTTCTTATGGAAGACCAGGAGGTCTTCTCATAGAAGACCTGGAGGTCTTCTCATAGAAGACCTGGAGGTCTTCTCATAGAAGATCTGAAGGCCTTCTCATAGAAGACCTGGAGGTCTTCTCATAGAAGACCTGTAGGTCTTCTCATAGAAGAGCTGGAGGTCTTCTCATAGGAGACCTGGAGTTCTTCTGATAGAAGAGCTGGAGGTCTTCTGATAGAAGAGCTGGAGGTCTTCTTATAGAAGAGCTGGAGGTCTTCTGATAGAAGAGCTGGAGGTCTTCTGATAGAAGAGCTGGAGGTCTTCTGATAGAAGAGCTGGAGGTTTTCTGATAGAAGAGCTGGAGGTCTTCTCATAGAAGAGCTGGAGGTCTTCTCATAGAAGACCTGGAGGTCTTCTTGTAGAAGACCTGGAGGTCTTTTTGTGGAAGACCTGGAGGTTTTCTTGTGGAAGATCTGGATCTTCTCCTAGAAGACCTGGAGGTTTTCTTGTGGAAGATCTGGATCTTCTCTTAGAAGACCTGGAAGTCTTCTCCTTGAAGACCTTGGAGGTCTTCTCATAGAAGCCCTGTAGGTCTTCTTATAGTAGCCCTGTATGTCTTCTCCTAGAAGACTTGGAGGTCACCTCCTGGAAGATCTGAAGGTCATTTCCTAGAAGACCTGGAGGTCTTCTCCTGGTAAATATTGAGGTCTTTTATAGAAGACCTGGAGGCTAAAAGACCTGTAAGTCTTCTCATAGAAGACCTGGAAGTCTTCTCACAGAAGACCCAGAGGTCTTTTGCTAGAAGACCTGACAGTCTTCTAGTAGAAGACCACAATACGTTCTTTCGAGGACCAGAATATCTTTTTATATAGAAGACAACAAGGTCTTTTCATAGAAGGTATCTTATTAAAAGTTCAGAAGGTATAGAATACGCATTTGCAAATGGTTTCCCCTTCCATTTGGCCCACTTATTTAATGCCAATACAATTAAATGAAATTGAAATTACTTTATTTCATTTCGATTCTTCAAATCATTAACACAATTTCAATTCTCTTTTTTCCCTAAAAGTAAAATAAATAAACTACCCACAGCATGCACCGTAGGCATTAGTTCTAATTCAAAGTATACCTTAAGGCGCCAGAAATATGTCATGGTCGATTAGAATAACAAAAATTCACACGAACACACACCGACACGCAATTGTCCAAATCAAACATTTACAATACACTTGGCAGGTAAATTGCATTATGGCCAGTACTCTCGAAACAGGTGAAACGTGCCAATTGTCCGGGTATTCTTTGCAGGTTGCAAAAATTCCACTATTGACACACATTTTTTCTGACCTAAGGATATTTGTGAGTCCCCTCCCCCCGCCTTTTGGGACAAATGGTGAGTAAAAACCCACACGAAAAATATTTGCAGTTATTCAATCAAAAAAATCGAAGGAGGACCAGTACAAAAAAGCCAGTACCCTAAAGACCAGATTAGAACATTTTTTTCTACAATTGCTACTTGAAGGACAACAAAGTAATTTCGGAGCAGGTTTTTTTTCTGGGCAAATATTGTCGTTAGAGAAATTTGAGATTCTAAGAGGTTTTTTTTTTTTTGCATTTGATTTCATTTTCTTTTCAATGACAATTGTGTGGCAATTGGTTAGTGTAATGAAATCAATTTAAGAAATTGTATTGCATACTATTAGGCTTGTAATTTAATTTGCCATTGTGGCATAACTTGAGGGCTCCTTAGACATGGAATTCGAATTCTTTACAATTTAAGAAGGATTTATATTCTCTAAATACATATATTCTTATATTTTATACTTAAATATTAAAAACTAGTTATCGATAGTGGCTTTCACATACCCTAGACACCTCTAAATGTTTCTTTCATTTTATCTTTGACTTGTTTTAATATTTTTATTATTAAAATACCATAAAAAGAGGAAAGAAAAATGCAAAGATGTTGAGTAATGAAACCAATTGCATTTCGCGAGACATTCATTCATTCTTCAACAAAAAAATAAAACATTTAACAAATTTTTACTACCTCAGATGCGAACAAAAAGCAAATGAAAGCAGGGAGCAATAAACTACATGTTTGTTATGAATTATAAATGGAGAATGTCTGGTGGTTTACTCTCGAGGAAAAACAAGTAGAAAAACATTAAGTTCGGCTGGGCCAAACTTTTAATACCCTCCGCCTTAGGGTAAAGGAAACATTAGAAGAAATGTGGTTAAAACCATTAAAATGCCGAATATCGGGAGGTACCCTTATATGGGGGCTATACCAAATCGTGGACCTATAATTGCAATGACTCGCCACAAGAACTGGGACCCATTGTGACCTACAACTACCAATTTTCAGAGAAATTCTTGAAAAAATGTGTCAAAAATCATCAAAATACCGAATATCGGGAGGTACCCTTATATGAGGGCTATACCAAAACGTGGACCTATACATACAATGTTTAGCCACACGAACTAGGACCCATTATGACCCACAAATACCAATTTTTAGACAGGGTATTACCCTTATATGGGGGCTATTTTAGGAGGGTATTACCCTTATATGGGGGCTATACCAAATCGTGGACCTATAATTGCAATGACTCGCCACAAGAACTGGGACCCATTGTGACCTACAACTACCAATTTTCAGAGAAATTCTTGAAAAAATGTGTCAAAAATCATCAAAATACCGAATATCGGGAGGTACCGTTATATGGGGACTATACCAGAACGTGGACCGATATATCTCATTTTCAATACCAACCATCCTAGACACAATGCAAATAGCTCTGCTAAATTTTGGCGCTCTACGTCAAATAATGTGGGCTGTATCGTGATTTCAACAGACAGCAGACAGACGGACATCGTTAAATCGACTGAGAATCTTATGCTGATTATGAATATATATACTATATGGGGTCTACGACGAATATTTAAGGATGTTACAAACGGAATGACAAAGTTAATATACCCTCCTTTCCAAGGTGAAGGGTATAAAAACGGTTGGATTTTTATACCCTCCACCATAGTATGGATAGTATGTCTCAGGATATATTTATATGCCTTGATCAGCATAAAATTCTATTTCGATTTAGCAGTGTCCATCGTTCCGTGGCAATCACTCTAGTTTCCAAACGAAATGAATATTCAGATGCTTTAGGTGTACAGGGATTTTCATATTGAAAATGGGGAAAATGTAGGTCCACGTTTTGATATAGGTCCCATATAACTACGCCGACTGATTTAAGTTTTTACACCCTCAGCCATATGGCTACAGAGGGTATATATCATTTGATACGGCCAAAACGCGTCTCATCGAAATAACGGTTATAGATTCTAGGTCTCTTTGGACCAAATCCATTTCAGCACATTTGGAGTAGATCTAGCTATGTCCGTCCGTCGGGCTGATGCGCACGACAACTCTCGAAGGGAGTGTCCGATTTTGTGTATTTTAAAAATTCCATTAAGGTTTTTTAAATTGATTTTTTTTAAGTACTCTCAAGGATATTTGAAAATATTTCCAAGGACTTTCCGAGCCATGACTGTGAATTTTGAAAAATATTTTTTTTCCAAAGCTTTCGGAGATACTGTAATCAAAACCCCTGTTGGTCGGGGGATTTTAAAAATATATGGATATAAAAAACTTCAAGGACTTTAAGAGCCATGGTCGTAGATTTTTTCGTTTTACAAGGGTTTTCGTGTTTTTTTTTAAAAAAAAAAACATCCAAGAAATTTTCACAAATATTTTTAAAAATAATTTTTTAATAACATTTGTATCAACCGTGTTCAAGAAAAACGAAATGAAATCGCTGTGTTGACCATTAAGTGGCGTTGCCGGTATGCTGGCGTTTAGCGCGGCTATGGCTCGTCGGATTGGGGGTTGGTTCTTGCCACTTGCAGACCTTTTCGGTTGAACAAACAAAAAAAATCATACCGGACTTCAAACTAAATTAAAAAGGGGGTAAAAAGAAGCCTGAAACATGTCAACAAAAAAAATTAAAAAGAAGAAAACGTTCACCTAACTACAACCAAATCCCAAAATAATATTAGTTTTCTTCACAGAAACAGTGCTCCTGGCGGCTGACCAGCCAGGAGATAGCCCTCCCTCCGAGAACACCTCTCGCCATGACGTCTACTCATACTGGACGTCCCAGATCTGACCCTTGACTTACCGCATTTTATACCATTACCACCACCTTTTAAAAAAAAGCTTTAAGCCAAGGACATATTTGTTTTTTCTATATAAAATTGGTACATTTTATTTAAAATACTTTAAATACCCAAATAACAATTCGTAGAAGAAATTACATGCTAACTTTAATGTTTGCGTTCATGATTTCAATTCAATGAATAAATACTATTTTGCCAAAATTTACAAAAAAAAAACTTTACTTTTTCTTCTTTTAGACTGCGATTTCTGAAGACAAAAATTAGGGTGCAATAAAGGCAGCTTGCAATTGTGGTTCTTCCCAACAAGTATGTACGTAAGTATTGTTTTAAAGTTTAGCTTTACTAATTATATTCCACGTTG
Source organism: Musca domestica (assembly GCF_030504385.1). Classification (NCBI taxonomy): domain Eukaryota; kingdom Metazoa; phylum Arthropoda; class Insecta; order Diptera; family Muscidae; genus Musca; species Musca domestica. The sequence goes on along the minus strand of NW_026712355.1, from coordinate 5,457,522 downwards.
ACTTTTTATTAATTATATTTCTTTCATTTAATTTCAGGAAAGGCAAACAAAGATGGAGTGTCGATTGCACTTAAAATCGACGAACTGATTAAAAGCCTGGTTACCTAACCTTGAATAGAGCTCTGTTCAACGTCGTGTACCTACAGACTAACCAAAAGGTGATTAAAATTTAAAATTGACTTCATTTGTTTCCCCTTCTAATTCATATTTCTCCTTTTTTCACAGAAAAAACCGCGGAATTTAATTATGATGCTTCGTCGTCCGTCTGTCTGTCCGAGGTTTCGTGTATAAAATGTCGATTGGGAATACCAAGCCACGCTGGGTTAGCAATGGCGCAAAATCAGCGGCTCCCTCGATGGATTGGATGGGCGATGGTGTGGCTTGTAGGCTCCAATTATTCAGGAATTTTTAGGTTTAAGATTTATTTTCTTGTTTTAGATTTTTAGTTAATTTTTTTGGTTTTTTTTTTTTCAATTTTGTTAAATTGTTTCCAAACTTTGTTTTAATTTTAAGAAAAGTTCAATTTGTCTTCTAATTTTAAATTTTTGTGAAAACTATTTGTTTTGTTTTCTTTCAACTTTTAGCCTTTTGTTGTTAAATTTTGCTTAATTATTTTAAGGCTTCCAATTTTGTTAAAAAAAGTTTGTATTTCGTGTTGTTGGTATATGTGTTTCAAACAAATAAAAACATTGAATTCACTTCTCAACAAGTGGTTCATCACCAAAAACTTTGTCGGCTTTTTTTTCTTCGCTGGTTACAGGGAGCCACGCATCCAATCTTCTTCGCAGGCAAAATCAAAAAGGACAGATTTTTTTTACAATTTTTGCCAGGAAATTCTGGCTGCCATTTTCCTCGCTTAATTTTCCCATTTTCTTTTTACATTATTCCCTAATATTGACATTTAAGTAATTGGAATAATCAGCTGTTCTTTAGTAATTGTTCTTCTTCTTCTAGCTATCAATTATTTTCAGGGTTACCCCTTTTAAAGGCGCACACCACAAAGCCAACTATCCTGCTGATATCCTTATCGAAGGATAGGGGGAAAAAAAGTGCGACCTTTGGTTTAAAAATGCAAAAAAAAATCAATGGTTTGATAGGGTATTTACAAAAAATCGGTGTTTGGCATCCCTAATAATCGCAGTATGGCATCCCTAACTCTGATTTTCCAAAATAAAATTAAATTTTGGTCTGATTTATTTATTACAATATTAAGCTCCATTAGCCCGTAGGAACATGGTATAACGTTTACGTCATACGCCACGCGTTATCGTTTAGTCTGACGTACGGTGACTACCGATAATAGTGACTTTCGATAGTAGTGACGTTTATGAATGAAAACAATCGGAGTACGCGTCTATTGTAATTTTTTTTTTTGGCGGATTGGAGCACGGACGGACGGAAAAGTTTGGAGCTGGAGAAATTATAAAATTTTAGGTAAGTAGAGTGAAAAAAAAATATAGTGAATTATAAATTAATTATAATACAATAAATGTAAATGCCGGGTGAGTGAAAATAACGTGTATAATTAAAGTGAAAAGTGAATAAAGTGCCGAAAAAAAATGAATGAAAGTTACAATCATAAACATACAGTGCGGGTGTATGTGCGAATAGTAACTTGCAAATAATTGCATTGAAAAAAATAATCCAGAGAAATCTAAGAAATTTCTATCGAAAACTAAAACAATAATAGGAAATATGATAAAAAAGTGGTTTTAATGAAACAAATTCAATTAATTTCCTAAAAATATTTATATATTCTAACCAAAAAAATTAATGATTTCCCTCTAGTGTGTGTGTGTGTGTGTAAATAAAAGTTGCATTTGCATTTACAATGAAAAAAATGCACTCATTAAGAAAAAATGTGACTTTGCGGAAACAATAAGTTCGAAATATAATTCGAAGTTAGTGAGTAGTGAATATAAATGAAACAGATAAAGAAAACAGAATTAAGGAATGAGTGAATAGTGCGAATAAAATTAAAATAGATAATATCACCAAAAGAAAAGAAAAATTGAAATGGTGAAAGCAAAACAAAATGCAAAAATTAACAATGTTGTGAACCAAAGAGATAAAGTGCAAAAAAAACTAATGAATGATTACTATTGGAAACACAGAAAATATTAAAGGAGATGAATAAAAATTAAGTGGAAAATAGTGAGAAATTTAGAATTGATCGGATGGACGTAAATTATTTGTGAAAATATTGTTTTTTTTTTTTTTTTTTTTTTAATGACGAAAAGTATAAAGAATTTAATTGAACTAAACCATGAAAAAGTTGCATGATTAAAAAAAAAAACAATTAATGCATAAAAAGTGATTTTACTAGTTAAAAACTGTGCAAATCTGTATCTAACAAAAATTTATAAAAAAATTAAAGTGAATGAAATTGAAATGCTATTGTGAATTAATTGAAAATAAAATATTCAAGAATTGGGCTTCAGTAAATTTAATATGACAAATTATGTGAAATGTTTTGAATTTTGATGAAAGTATTAAACTGAATGAAAAATTAATAATGATAAACTGAGAAAGTTTTCCAAATCGGACGGACATATTCGGTGTGATTGCCTAAAAATTAAAATTTTTTTACCATATTTGTTCTAAATTATATTTTGATTTTAACTTAAAGTTTCCTCTTTTTCACATATAACTAATACTTTCTCTTTCTGTTCTTATCTTTTCAGATTGGTGACTGCCTACGTTTGGATTGAACGAAAGGTAAGATTGAAACCTGATATTGTCTTTTTCTGTAGGGGTACCCTCAACTAGGTCCACACTTTGGTCAGATTGTTGGATACGATATTGTTTCAAATGCATTTAGATGTGTTTGATCGTGTCTTCCCGCTTCCAGACTCTAACGTCGTAAATCGATGACTGAAAGCTCTGCGACCTTGTGTACAACACTCTTCTGCCTTGTGCCATAGTTGCGTATGGGAATATAAAGGAAGAGCGCACAAAGGGTCAAGGACAGTCACAACGTGACTGCTCAGGAATCGTAGACATATGGTTAGAGTCGGTAAACCTGGGATGCTTCCGTTCGTAATCCAACGTATTCTTTCTGACCACTGCTGTTGGTGTCTAGGCGAGTGGCCTCCTATGGTTACATGAAAAAATTTTCAATGGTCTTAATGTTCGAAAAGACGACTAGAGAATTTACTTAACTTGGATATCTAATTCACAAAAGGTAAGTAGATATAGAAATGCTAATAATTTAATAAGAAAAATATTAATAACTTCCTTTTTTATCTTTCCAGACATTTATTACCTACCGGCGACTTAATTTGCCTCTCCTGTGAAACCAGGAAATTATATTTGATGGTAAGTTCGAGTAATCCTGTTCTCCTTTTTTCTCCAACAGGTGTACCATCGACTAGACCTTCAGCTTTTGTCAGAATGTCGGATACGATGGTTTGCAAATGCACTTAGGTGTATTTGTTCTTTTTGTCTTCTGGCTTCCAGACTCTAGTGTCGTAAGTCGGGTGAAGGACGGATCTGCGACCTCGTGTACAACAGTTCCCTGGCCCGTGCCAAAGAGCGAACGGCTACTGCTTCACCGCGAAAGGGGAATTGCACTAATGGTCAAAGACAGTCACCAGGTGACTGCTCCGGATGCGCAGACATCAACTAGAGTCGGTAAACCCAGAGTGCTTTAATTCGTACTCTGACCTCACAATTCTGACATCTGCTGTTAGAGTCTAGAAGATTGGACTCCTGTTCGGATGGAAAAAAACAGGGTTCCGAACTTCATCAAATGTTCTAGCCGATACTTGTGGTGGGACTACGGTCAGCGCTTTAGAAATGAACGTAAGTTGTAGTTTTAATTCTATTTCGTAGTTTTCGTAATTTTGCTCTGGAAAATGAGAAAAATTATGAGAACACTATCTATTTTAAACTTAAATTTTGTAATTTATAACCAGAATTTAGCAAAAAAAAAACTTTGTAAGTATGGCTTGAGATGGATATTTCAAATTTAATTTTATTTTTATGTTAGTCATTTTTATTCGATTTTTTTCTATTTTGCCAATAATCCTACATAATGATATTTCACTAATTCATATTTTTTTTTCTCTTCTTTATAAAAAAAACTGGAGAAATGGGTTTCAACCTTTACCCATACACAACTACACATCACTCAGGAAGGAAAAGCTGTCCTACAGCTTGTGAAAATTCGGGAGTAATAAAAGGACATATCGTAAGTTGTAATTCAGGTTAGTCCTCTTAATATTATATCTTAAATAATTGTTATAAAATTGGTATTTTTTTTTTAATTCAGGTACTACTTCAACTAAATTAAATTGGATCTTCCGGAACTCTTTGAAAATTCAGGTGAGTATTGGAAAAATTTAAATAATGTTAGGTGGTGGATTTCTGGTAAAAATAGTGGTAAGTCAAGGTCAAATAAACTGTTTCTGTACGAATTCTAAAATGTTTCACTTTTTTTACAGGGATTTGGTGAGTTACACTGGCAAAACTGTGGGATTTAAATGAAGTAAAAACGAACGGAGAAAAATGGAATATGGAATAAGCGGCTTACACAGACATCCCTCAAGAAGTTCCATGACAATACGACCAATGGTCGGAAGCCAAAATTGTCGCAGGACCGAATGGAAACTCTAGGTAAGTCTGAGATCAGCTACCAAATTTCGGGTACTGAAATTAAATATAGACAGAAACTAAAATCTAAAAAACCCAAATTAACAAATTCGTTTGAGAATAACAATTCATATTTGCGTAGCAGCGCGTCACCTGCCTTCTTATAGGCTGCTTAGACGGGTCTCCACAAATCAGAACTGTTAAACCAGACGAATTCTTTCAACGTTATAACTCTAAGAAATCTGAAATTTTAACTTTACTAAAATATGAAATTTTATTAAAATGCTAGTGCAATTAGAAGTATTAAACTAGAACGACTAAGCCACTAGAAAAAACTAAAAATCATATTTTTCCCAAATATAAATGATGTTTACCCGAGTCTTGGATGAAGCAACGCGTCAGGACTCTTAATTAAACCTAGACGGGACTCATTAAAGATTCATGGTAAACACATTTATACACTACGACTAAAAATTATTAAAAACTAACATGTCTCAGGCCCCACATTCTGGGCGCCATTTTGTATCAACCGTGTTCAAGAAAAACGAAATGAAATCGCTGTGTTGACCATTAAGTGGCGTTGCCGGTATGCTGGCGTTTAGCGCGGCTATGGCTCGTCGGATTGGGGGTTGGTTCTTGCCACTTGCAGACCTTTTCGGTTGAACAAACAAAAAAAATCATACCTGACTTCAAACTAAATTAAAAAGGGGGTAAAAAGAAGCCTGAAACATGTCAACAAAAAAAATTAAAAAGAAGAAAACGTTCACCTAACTACAACCAAATCCCAAAATAACATTAGTTTTCTTCACAGAAACAGTGCTCCTGGCGGCTGACCAGCCAGGAGATAGCCCTCCCTCCGAGAACACCTCTCGCCATGACGTCTACTCATACTGGACGTCCCAGATCTGACCCTTGACTTAGCGCATTTTATACCATTACCACCACCTTTTAAAAAAAAGCTTTAAGCCAAGGACATATTTGTTTTTTTCTATATAAAATTGGTACATTTTATTTAAAATACTTTAAATACCCAAATAACAATTCGTAGAAGAAATTACATGCTAACTTTAATGTTTGCGTTCATGATTTCAATTCAATGAATAAATACTATTTTGCCAAAATTTACAAAAAAAAAAAACTTTACTTTTTCTTCTTTTAGACTGCGATTTCTGAAGACAAAAATTAGGGTGCAATAAAGGCAGCTTGCAATTGTGGTTCTTCCCAACAAGTATGTACGTAAGTATTGTTTTAAAGTTTAGCTTTACTAATTATATTCCACGTTGACTTTTTATTAATTATATTTCTTTCATTTAATTTCAGGAAAGGCAAACAAAGATGGAGTGTCGATTGCACTTAAAATCGACGAACTGATTAAAAGCCTGGTTACCTAACCTTGAATAGAGCTCTGTTCAACGTCGTGTACCTACAGACTAACCAAAAGGTGATTAAAATTTAAAATTGACTTCATTTGTTTCCCCTTCTAATTCATATTTCTCCTTTTTTCACAGAAAAAACCGCGGAATTTAATTATGATGCTTCGTCGTCCGTCTGTCTGTCCGAGGTTTCGTGTATAAAATGTCGATTGGGAATACCAAGCCACGCTGGGTTAGCAATGGCGCAAAATCAGCGGCTCCCTCGATGGATTGGATGGGCGATGGTGTGGCTTGTAGGCTCCAATTATTCAGGAATTTTTAGGTTTAAGATTTATTTTCTTGTTTTAGATTTTTAGTTAATTTTTTTGGTTTTTTTTTCAATTTTGTTAAATTGTTTCCAAACTTTGTTTTAATTTTAAGAAAAGTTCAATTTGTCTTCTAATTTTAAATTTTTGTGAAAACTATTTGTTTTGTTTTCTTTCAACTTTTAGCCTTTTGTTGTTAAATTTTGCTTAATTATTTTAAGGCTTCCAATTTTGTTAAAAAAAGTTTGTATTTCGTGTTGTTGGTATATGTGTTTCAAACAAATAAAAACATTGAATTCACTTCTCAACAAGTGGTTCATCACCAAGAACTTTGTCGGCTTTTTTTTCTTCGCTGGTTACAGGGAGCCACGCATCCAATCTTCTTCGCAGGCAAAATCAAAAAGGACAGATTTTTTTTACAATTTTTGCCAGGAAATTCTGGCTGCCATTTTCCTCGCTTAATTTTCCCATTTTCTTTTTACATTATTCCCTAATATTGACATTTAAGTAATTGGAATAATCAGCTGTTCTTTAGTAATTGTTCTTCTTCTTCTAGCTATCAATTATTTTCAGGGTTACCCCTTTTAAAGGCGCACACCACACATTCAGAAATTTAAAGAAAATTAGGAACTCTCATAGATTTTTAGAAATACTTTTCAAATTGCATTGTCAAAGAGATCAGCTGAAAATGTGCACCTTCGGTTGGCCACCAAAACTCGAGCGTCGGCCATTTTATGGTGTGGGCCGCCATAAGAGCCGATGGTCGCTCTCCGCTCGTATTAATTGACCGTGGCATCAGAATGCATGCCGACCTTGGCTAATTTCAACAGGACTCAGCACCATCGCACTCAGCACGCGCCAGCCAAGAGTGGTTACAAAATTAAGTTAATCGCTTCATTTCCAGCGCACAATGGCTAACAAAATCTCCGGATTCCAATCCGTTGGACTATTGTGTCTGGAGTATTTTGGAAAGCAAGGTTGGCACTAAAAAATACCAAAGTGTCGATCACCTCAAGCAAACGCTTCACCGGGAATGGGCAAAAATACCGCAGAGCAACATTCGGACAGCGTGTGACGGCTTCATTGGCCGTTTGAAGGCCATAATTCGTGGCAAAGGTGACCAATTCGAAGACATCTAAACTTATTCTAAAATTTGATGCTATTTCCGACATTTTTTTCTTTCATTCAATAAAATTTAAAAAAAAGTAAAAATTATGGCATTTGAATTTGTTGCAGTCTTTTTACCTCACCATATAATATTGCCGACTGACTTAAGTTTTCATACCCTCAGCCATATGGCTACAAAAGTTTATATATCATTTGATAATCGTGTCTCATCTATATAACGGTTTCAGATCCAGATTTAAATATCTGTACGTCTGGCTCCGTTTGTATGTCTGGCTGATGCGCACGATAACTCTTGAAGTGAGTATCCGATTTGATCCAAACTTGGTACATCGTAATATTATTATCAAACTAAGATCGTGCTAGGAGATAGATTATATCGACCTCTACTTCTGGTACATCCCACGCAAAAATTCGAAATTTAAAAGAAAGTATGTTAAAGAACAGAAAGATAAAGGATACTCCGATTCTGCTTCAACTTTGCAAATCCTAATATTTGCATCAGTGTTAGGTCAGGTGCGAAAATAGACAATATCGGTCTACTCCATCAAGTGCCTCCCCCACAAAGGGTCAAAATTTAGAATAATTATAAATCTTATATGTGGGAATCCGATTGTCTTCATATTTCACACATCCCATTACTTCCACTAACACAAGGTCTGGTGTGAAGATGGAATATATCGGTGCACACCTTCAGGTACCTCCCGCACAAAGGGTCAACGTTTTGAATATCCATGAAGCTCATAAAACCAAAATTTACATCCAATTCCATTCAGACTGGGCACATCTTCATATTTCTATCAACACAAGATCTGATATAAAGATGGTAGAGTTCGGACCATTCCTTCTGATACCTCCCCCACAAAGGGTCAACGTTTTGAACATCCATGAAGATCATACAACGAGATGTTAACATCCGATTCCTTTCAGCCTTGGTACATCTCAATATTTCCATCACTACAAGATTTGTTGTAAAGATGGTACCTTCCCCACAAAGGGTTCAAGATTTTGAAAAACAATATGCCAATAAAACTCGAAATAAACATCCTATTCTCTTCAAATTTCACACATACAACCATGATTGTAGATTATGCGTTTTTAAATGGACCCGTGGTTTTACTTTTTTAACAATTAAAAAAGTGTTGAGGAAACCATGACCGTGGGCTTTAAAAAAATATTTTGTTTTAAGTGCCGTGGGCATAGTTTTTTAATATTTTTTAAGGTCGTGAATTTTTAAAAATATATTTCTATGTCCATTTCCGTGTAAATGGATTTTTTTGTTTTTTGTTTTACAAGAACTTACGTGTATTTTAAAAAGACCTTTAAGAATTTTTTTAAAATATTTTTTGAAATAAATTTTTCAAATACTCTCAAGGATATTTGAAAATATTTTCAAGCCATGACTGTGAATTTTAAAAAATATTTGCATATTTCGCAGGTGAGGCACTGAAAACACCAAATCGGGTGAAACACATATATTGAAGCTATGGCTATATCTGAACAGACTTTCACCAAAATTGATGTACTTACTTCTAATCTGAATTCGGTCAGATGTGCCAAAATTTAGGTCATTTGGGCTGATATTAGTCATTTCGAGCACAATTTACTGGGAATCGGTTAAATTTATATATGGGAGCTATATCCAAACTCAAACCGATTCTCATCATCTTCAATTAGATTCGTCCTTGGGCCAAGCAAGTATTGTTTGGAAAATTTCATATCAATCGGATAATAAATGCGACATGTATTTCGTTCACAAAAATACATGGACAGATGACATACATAAATCGACTCAAAAAGTGAAGATCCTTAAAAGTAACTATGGTCCTATCTCGCTTCCTTCAAAATGTACAAACAAATGCAAAAAGACATAACACCCTTACCACTATGTGGTGTAGGATATAGAAATCCAGGACTTTCAAAGCCTTGCTCTCTCAAATTTTTAAAAAAATTACCAAGCCCTGTTTTTAAGGAACTTTAGGGCCATATTCTTGGATTTCTGATTCTTTTCATTCAAGCTTTTCAAAGTCATGCTCTTGCTTGAAAAAATAAATATAGACGTATTTTGAAAATATCTTGAAAGATTTTGTCAAGGATTCTCAAAACTTCGTTATTAAATTCATGACATTTCGTATATTTCTCTTTGTTTTCTTCTCCTTTAAACATTTTTTTCTCGAGTGTACCCTGCAATGCATTATCAAAAAAAACCTCCCACATGAAATATTATAAATCATATTAAATATTTTGCATGCACACAGACATATGTAATAAAATGCATATATTTACATTCAACTACAAATGTGTGTGTCTACATGTACATGTGTCTTTACGTCCGCTTATAACTTCCGTCTACAAATATTCATAAATGAAAAAGTAGCTGGTAACGTTTACTTTTTAAACATTGCGAGATGGAAGAACACACCTATGGAACGTACACACGCATACACACATGGTGATACACCTTCACTAAATGCAAGAAAGTGTCTGTGATCTAGAGCCGCACAGGCACACACACATACACATTCAATTATGAAGAAAAATAAGTACTTTGGTAATGAATGACGACGATGCACACACAAACACACACTCCACAAATGAGCGAATGAATGAATGGGCGTTTGAAAGGACGAAAGAAGGTACATATAAAAACCACATAACTACTTCAAAAAAAAGGAAGAAAGAAATGAAAACCCTTAGAAATGCTGATGCAGTTGCTCATACAGTTGTTGCAACAAAAAAAGTTGGTTGCCGAGAATAGTCTACCAGTCATCCTCACCTCAGCCAGGCAATGTGGCAACAGTATGAGAAAATTAAATGTTCAAGTATCATCGCAGTCATATCATCATCACTTGCATATTATATAATAATGTATGATGATTTTCTACACATGTTCCCCCTTCCATCTTTTTTTGTTGGCCTCTTTGTTGCAACAACCAGCTCCTTCTGTTTCGTACACATTTGTTTTAATGCCCAGACATAAATATTTCCATCAGTCGGTTTTAATCAGCATTAGGTGCAATTTGTAAAAAATTATGAGAACCTTAGTAGGTTGGGGATGGAATGAGAGAAACCAAAAAAAGGGGGGACAATACAGGCCATGTGATACCCTACACCGTACTCTTAGCATAGGACTATTCCAAGATCATATAAAGAAAGAAGGAAGATCTTTAGGTATGAGATTTTGAAGTTTGAGTAGATTTTCGTGGAAGGTGAGCCTTAAGGCGGGATTTTTTTGGATATTAATAAAAAAATGAGCAACAGAGTACTTTTTGGACTAAGACATCATAAGTTTGGAGCTTGAATCTAAAAATATAAGATTTTAGTTACTATTGATGTGTGATATTAGACCAGGTGGTGTTTTTGGAAGGTTGTACTAAAAAGGGTACTAAAATGTCCTAAAAACTCTTTTAGGGCTAGAATATTCTAATTTTACATGTACATGATTATTAATACCGGTCGTAAGATATGCTAGTATTTATAGAAGTTCGTACTGAAGTGGTTCTAACAAGTTAAAAAGTATATGTCGGGATGCCGACTGATGTATACTCTCAGCCAATGATCGATTATTTAAATATATTTCGACTTGTATTATGATTTTTCAAATTGTTGACCCTCTATGGAGTAGGTTCCGAAATAATGGACAAATATTGTCCATTTCGTGTCGGACTTAAATAAATATGATATAAATATTGCGACGTGTGAGGTTTGGACATCAATTACTTCTTTAACTTTATATGAAATAGGTGATAATTTTTAGAAAATGTAAAATGTGCGAGAGGTACCAGATATAGCCGACGGAAGTGGTCCTTCACTTCGTCTAATAGAGATAAAATTTTTTGCGAAATCATAAATTCCGATTAATTCCATATTTATCTCTGGTTTCTGGTTGAGTGAAATATTTAGTTTTAAAGAATCGCTGACTCGTTCGACAAATTATGTCTGATAAAAGTATTGAAAATTGTGACCCTTTATGGGTGAGGTACACAGTAGGGTTTCCAAGATACATATCATCTTCACAACAGATCTTATGTTAACAAAAATGTTTGTCTGATCTCTATTATCCATCATTTATAATAGATCTTGTGTTGATGGAAAAATCATACCAAGTCTGGAATGAGCTTCATGGATATTCAAAATTTTAATCCTTTGTGGGAGAGGTACGAGAAAAAGTAGTCCGATCTCTACCATCCTTGTAACAGATCTTGTGTTGATGGAAATATTGAGATACCAAACCTGAATGGAATAGGATCTTAATTTCGCGTTTTATGAGAGTCATAGATTTTCAAAATGTTGACCCTTTGTGGGGGAGCTACCTAAAGGAGTGGACCAATATATACCATCTTCACAGAAGGTCTTGTATTAATAAAAATAATGGAATGTGTGAAATATGAAGAGAACTTATTTTCAATTTTATAATCGTTTTGGTTATTCAAAACTTTGACCCTTTGTGGGTGAGGTAGCAGAAGAAATGGTCCGATCTCTACCATCTTTATACCCTACAACACTATGTGTTGGGGGTATTATAAGTTTGATTAGGCCAAAAATTATGTAACACCTCGAAATATTGATTTCCCACATAGGAAAGTATATATGGATCTTCCTAGCTCGCCGAGCTGAGTCGATCTAGATATGTATGTCCGTCCGTCCGTCTGTCCGTCTGTCCATGTTAATTTGTAATCACTCTACAGGTCGCAATTATGGCCCGATCTTCACGAAATTTAGAATGGAGGTGGGGTTAATGTCAGAATAGAACCCTATTTCTTTTGGAGATGATCGCATAATATTTAGGGGTCGAAATGGACCAAAAACTGAAAAAATCCTGATTTTGCAGTTGCTCTACAGGTCGCAATTATAGACCAATCGACGCGGAAGTTAGCATGGGGCTAGAGCTTAGGGCTGGGCAGAAGCCATCCACTTTTGATGGTCATCGGCTAATATTTAGTGGGTGAAAAAGGCTATGACATTTGAGTTAAATAAAATCAAATCTTCCATTAAACCGCGAATATTTTTAGTCCCGGCGAAATCACAAATAGACAAACAGGTCAATTCTGACCGTTACGTAGATGCCGATAGTAAATATATCGCTTATATATAGCGAAATATATAAAATACATATATACAAAGAAAGAGGATGTTAGCTAAAATGCTTATACCTCAAGAATGGGTGGATCGATTTTGACAAATTTTGTCAATTCAAGCATAAAATCTAAAAAAATCTCATAAAAAGATACCAGTAATGATGTTATTATAGATTTTGTAGTATTTTGTGACATTTTTTATTTTTTCATATTTTTTATCGCATGCGATTTTTTCATTTTGACTTAAAATATTGATGTGTATATTTTGTAATATTTTTTCATTTTACAACACAGGTTGGGGTTATTATATACAGGCTGCAATTATCCTCACGAAAAAGGGTAGGGTTAGGCTCAGAATGGCTAGGCCTATTGTTTTCAAATATGTCCGCAATATATTTAGAGGTTGAAATGGACCAACAACTAAAATTTTTCCTTATTTTGCAGCCTTTAAAAAGTTAACAAATTGAATACAAAGGAAATCTCGCATGAAGTCAGAGTTTATGACATACCAACATTACTTACAGGCGATATTCGAAATACACAAAAAGTGAACTTCTGGCTTGTTTATGCTGATTTCGTTGATAAATAAAGCCAAATATCGTAGACAAGCAACTCTTGCTTTTGGAGATGATCGCAAAATATTCAGGGGTTCAAATGAACCAAAAACAAAAAAAATTCCAGCTCACACAATTGAAGAGAGTTATGAACAGGGAAGAATTCTAGCATTTTGGATAACCATTGGTATATGTAGCTGTAAAATGGACCACAACAAATACCAGCATGATGGAGTGCGTAAATATTGGGCAAATGTCCCTGGTCAAAACGCTAAGGGTAATATCTGGGCAGTGGTCCAAGACATAATTTCAAAAGCGAAAAGCTTCTAACATATTGTAGTGTTGTAGGGTATCACATGGTCGGCCCCGCACGACTATAGCCTTTGCTTACTTGTTATAACAGATCCTGTTTTGATAGAAATATTGAGATGTACAAAGTCTGAATGAAATCGGATGTTATTTTCGTATTTTATGAGCTTCATGGTTATTCAAAATTTTGACCCTTTGTGAGGGAGGCACCAGAAGGAGTTGACCAATATATGCCATCTTCACAGAAGATCTTGTATTAATTGAAATAATGTGATGTGTGAAATATGAAGAAAATCGTTTGCTTATTTGGATTTTATAATCGTTTTGGTTATTAAAAACTTTGAACCTTCGTGGGGGAGATGCCAAAAGCAATGGTCCAATCTCTACCATCTTTATAAAAGATATTGTGTTGATGGAAATATTGAGATGTACCAAGTCTAAATAAAATCGGATGTTAATTTTACGTTTTATGAGCGCCATTGATATTCAAAATTGTAATCCTTCGTGGGAGAGGTACCAGAAGGAATGTTCCGATCACTGCCAGCTCTACAACAGATCTTATATTTATAGAAATATTAAGATGAAGCAAGTCTTAAGGGAATCGAATGTTAATTTCGGTCTTTATGACTTTCATGGTTATTCAAATTGTTGACCCCTTGTGGGGGTGGTTTCAGAAAGGGTGAATATTTGAAGAGGTGAACCGCTTTATAGCATCTTCACAGCAGATCTGGTATTAATAGAAATAATGAGATGTGTTAAATATGAAGATAATCGTATGATTATTTTGGATTTTATACTCATTTAGGTTAATCAAAACTTTGACCCTTTGTGGGGGAGGAGGGGGGATCTGATCCCTCCCATCTTTATAACAGATCTTGTGTTGACGGAAATATTGAGATGTGCCAAGTCTGAATGAAAACGGATTTAAAATTCGCGTTTTATGAGCTTAATGGATATTCAAAATTTTTACCCCTTGTGGGGGAGGTACCAGAAGATGGGCACCGATATATTCCATCTTCACACCAGACCTTGAGTTAATAAAATCGGAATATCTTTTCTCTTTCTGTGCAGTAAAATATTTTTTTTTTTTTTTTTTTTTTTTTTTGAAAATGTCGATCTTTTGTGGTGGAGGTACCAGATTTAGTCCGAAAACCATTATTTCGATGAGGCACGATTTGGCCGTTTCAAATGATATATACCCTCTGTAGCCATATGACTGAGGGTATAAAAATACTTAAATTTCTTTTGAAAATGAGAAAATTAGGAATTTTATTATTTCTGTACCATATGGCGTATGACTATTATTAATTCCGAGTACCCTTGGTAATTTGTTTATAACTTTTTTTCTGTGGCAAAAATTTTCAAAATCTAAAAAGACTTTGTAAGAAGATACTTCACGGGAAAAATATAATTTTTTTTATATATTTATTTATTATAATTTATTTATTTATATATATTTTTTTGTTGTTTAGTTTTTTCTTGTTTCTTTTTTTTTCCTAAAAATTCTTAATGAGGTATAATTTTTAAAAAATTTAGAATAGTAGAAGAAGAGAAGAGTTTTCTTGGTCAACGAAGACTTCAAGTGCGACAAATCAAAGTCTTTCGGAAAATTTATATCTTATGGTCAATAACAAAAATTTTCATAATTTTAAAAGAATTTCTACGAAGACGCCGTTCGTCAAAAATCAAAATTATTTTGTACTTTTTTCTGGGGAATTTAGAGTATTTTATTGTTAATAAATACAATTCGAAAAGTACTTGAATTTCTGTTGAAATTTAATAAAAAATTAGTTTTTCTAATTTCCGTACCATATTGCGTATGAATATTATTAATTCCGGGTTACTTTTGTATATTAGTTATAACTTGTATTCTATAGCAAATATTTTTAAAATTTCAATTGATTTTGCAAGAAAATACCTCGCGGCCAAATTACGTTGTTGGAATTCGTGTTCTAGGGCGTGGTAATTTTTGGAAAAATCGATGACCATAAGAATTCGTTAGGAATTTATATCGATAGCCACCGGATCGGTGATCTAAGTATTTTGTGTGCCATCAACTCAGGCGTCCTAATTGTGAGAAGTTTACTAATCACTAAGGTATGTACAGAGAGTAATGGATTGTTATTAAATTTGTTAAAAATGTAGTGGAATTCCTCTTAGAAATAAATGAATAATGCATTTTTTAAATTTCGTACCATATGGCGTATGACTACTATTAATTCTGGGTCTCTTTTGTTTTTTGTTCATAACTTGCGATGTATGGAAAATATTTTCTAATTTTTAACAACATTTGCAAAAAGGCCCTGTACGGAATAAATAGAAATTATTTCATTCATGTTAACTGGGACGAATTTAAAGCAAAAATTAATTTAAATAAATAATTTGTAGAAATTATTCGTATGTGTTAGTTTGCTGATGTGAGAAAAAGTGCAAACATCAGCGTGCATAAAAGCTCATCTATGGCATATGAACCGTATTTCTGAAATACTGAATAACTTGGTGGCTACAAGAGCCTTAGTATCCACATAGAATATAATTCTGATTTTTTTAAATTTCAGTAACATATGGCGTATGACTGTTATTAATTCAAGGTTTCTTTTGTATTTTGATAATAACTTGGGTTCAATGGGACATTTTTTCAAAATTTAAAAGGATTTTGTAAGAAGACATTTTACCGCAAAAATAGAATTTATTTAATTTCAGTTGACTGGAGAATTTAGGGCTTTACCAGTACCCAAACTATACGTTCCGTAATATATGAAGTATTCTTAAATTTAAAATATATTTTTTAGTCATTTATTCCCTTTTGCTTAACATTACCATAACTTCTTATATCCTGTTGTAGCGTACAACAAAACTTATTTAAATATGGAGTTTATAAATATTACTCTTTATTTTTTGTTTTTTATTCTCAAAAAAAAATTCTAAAAGATCCAGCTCATTATGTGGGTATGAACAGTTTACCTAAGTATCATCATAATAAAGGAGTAGTTGAGTACATGCATATGTATCTTATCCCATACTCTGACTGTGTCTATTTAAATATGGTATTTAAATGTGAATATTGAAATAACAAAGACTAAACAAAAACCCAAGCACTCTCTCTCTCTCTCTCTCTCTTCCCTTCTTATTCTGATTCTTGAAATTCCATTCACATTCATTTCCATCCAATTTTTCCTCCCCACTTTTATGCTTTTCATAATGTGTAGTTAACATTTCCTAATTGTATGCATGCGTTTTTAACGCCTACAGTTATGCTTTGTAAATGTACAAAATTGTTGATTTTTTATTTCTATTTCTTTTGATGGAAATTTGCAATGTGTTAGACTAGGTGACTTTGTTTGCTATTAAAAAAGGAAGATATTTTATAAAGTTTGGGGAATTATGAATAGAATTTGTGATTTGAGTTAAATATTACGAAGAGAAAGATGGAAAGAAGAAACAAATTCAATATCAATGTGAAGGTTTCGATTATTCGTTTAAAATGGTTGATTTTATGGTCTTTAAGATATATTCATAAAAAATCCTTGATTAGACCTTGAAAATATTGATTTAAAAATCCATTCGTATTAGTTCTTGAAAAATTCACGATTATTGCTCTCTTAGTTTTTGAGAAATATTCTTGAAAAAATCAGGATTATTGCTCTCCTAATTATATAAAAAATCCATCCGTATTAATCCTTGAAAAATATTATTGAAAAAAATCGTGATTATTGCTGTCTTAATTTTTAAGAAAAATTCTTAAAAAAAACGGGTTTAGTCCTCGAAAATTAATGATTGAAAATGCCTGATTATTGTCCTGTTAATGCTTGATTGGTCCTTGAAAAATGTTCATTAAAAATAGGATGATTAGTTATTGCAAAATATTCTGTAAACAATTAATGATAAGTCCTTAAAATATTCAATAGAAATATTCCTTAAAAATATTATTTATACACTACGAGATCCTCGAAAATATTCTTTAAAAAATCCTTTGTGACTGGTTCTTATAAAATATTTATCAAAAAACATTATTTATATCAAAAAAAATATTGGAATTTCTTTTGAAAATTAATGAATAATGATTTTTTTAATATCGGTACCATATGGCGTATGACTATTATTAATTCGGGGTTACTTTTGTATTTTGGTCATAACTTGTGTTCTATGGAAATTATTTTCAAATTTTAAATACATTTTGCAAAAAAACACTATACGGCAAAAATCGAAATTAAAATAAATCATGTGTGGCATGCTTGTAATTAGAAAAATTTTCTTTAAATAATTCACGATTATTCCTCTCTTAATCTTAGAGAAATATTCTTAAAAATACGACTTGTTTTTGAAAATATTCATTAAAAAATACTTGTTATCGTTAAAATATCAATGATTATTGCCCTGTTAATTCTTGATTAGTTCTTGAAAAATTGTCTTCAATAAATCAATGATTAGTCATTGTCAAATATTCTTAAAAAATCCACAATAAGTCTTTAAAATATTCAATAGAAATAATATATGAAAAAATATTCATTATACAATACGAGATCCTTTAAAATATGTTTTAAAAAATCCTTTCGGGTTAATTCTTATAAAATATTTATCAAATACCATTATTTATTTAAAAATATTTCTCAAAAAATCACTATTATTGCTCTTTGGAAAAATTTAATTCAAAAACCAATTTAAAGTAATAATTTTTGGAAAATATTTGTATGCTTTAATATTCTGATTTGACAGCTTGAATCAAAGCTATTTTATGGCCTATGAGCCGTTAATACTGAATAATTTGATGGCTATAAGAGCCTTGGATATCCACATACGTTATAAATTTGATTTCTTTAATTTCCGTACCATATGGCGTATAACTATTATTAATTCAGCATTACTTTTGTATTTTCATCATAACTTGGGTTCTATGGGATATTTTTTCAAAATTTAAAAGGATTTTTTAAGAAGACATATTAGAGAAAAAATGAAAACTATTTAATTTCAGTTTTGTGCTGTGTGAAAAGCTTGTGATTAGAAAAAATTTCTGTAAATAATTTAAGATTATTGCTCGTTTAATCTTTCAGAAATATTATTTGAAAAATCCACGACTGGTCCTCGAAATATATTCATTAAGAAATCCCTGGATTATACTCGAAAAAATCGTTAAAAAATTCCACGATTATTGCCGTGTTAATCCTTGATTAGTCCTTGAAAAATAATCTTTAAAAAATCGAAAATAAATTATTGTAAAATATTCTTAAAAAACTAATGATTCGTCCTTAGAAAATATTCCTTAAAAAATCCGGTATAAATCATTGAAAATATTCTTCAAATAATCCTTGAAAATTATTCTTAAAACTTCACGATTATTGCCCTCTTTATTCTTTGGAAACATCCTTCAACAAAGATAGTCATAAATCCACACTTTACCCTTGCCAAATATTTTTATAGTATTTGAAAAACAATCTTTAAAAAATTCTACGTTTTAAATAATCCACGTTTACAGCCCGGCTAGACCTTGATTTTTTTCTTTTTGTCCTTGAGATATATCCTTCAAATATCTGTTCTCTAACAATACTATTCCTGAAAATAAATGAACTTATTTAGCATTTTTATTCGAAAACATTAAACTTGTAGCATACTTTCGTCTTTGAAAAACATTCTTTCAAATTCCACGCCTATAGACATGTTCGTCCTTGCATGTCCTTAAAAACTATTCTTTGAAAATCCAAGCCTTTAGACATTTTCTTCATTGAAAATATTCTTTAAAATTCGATGATTAGTTCTTAAAAATTGATAACTTGTTTCCTCCTATTCTGTGAGAAATATTCGTCATAAAAAATCCACAATTGGACATCGAACCATATTCGTTAAAAATCCTCAATTAATCCTTGAAAAGATTCTTTGAAAAATTCACGATTGTTGCCCTGTCAATCCTTGATTAGTCCTTAAAAAAAATCGCAATTAGTCCTTGAAAATTTTCTTACGAAAACCCATCAGCAGCCATTACAAAATATCCTCAAGAATTCACGATTATTTTCCTGTTTATCCTTGAAAAATATTTTTTAAAAAGTCCTCGAAATATATTAGTAAAAATTCACACTTTTTCCTTGCCAAATATTTTCTATGGTCTTTGAAAAATATTCTTTATAAAAAATTACACTTTAATTATTCTACGATTATTGCTAGTCCCTTGAATTATTTTCTTTAGAAAACATTGAGAAATTTCCTACAAAAATCCGAACTTCAACAATACCAATATTCAAAAAAGCAAACCTTTATAAAAGTCTTAGCATTGTTTCACAATTCCATTTGAATGGAATTATTTAAATAGTATTGCATTGCATCCACGACCCCCAGAGACAAGCAAAAATGGAAAAGAAAAAAAAAAACATTTATAAAATATTTATACACAAAGTTACATTTATTTTATTTCTTTCTCGTTTTTAAATCAACATTTATGTCTTTGGCATCTTGATAGACAATTTATGTATATGTATGTGTGTGTGTATGCAAAGCAAAACACATGCAAATGTATTGGTTTACATTTGTATCCAGCAAAAATTGTGTACTATGCAAATAGTTTGTATTTTCTTTTTTATTAAATAGCAAAGAAAATGCTGATGAAAATTCTATTCCGTTTTGCGTGTGTTTTAAGGAAATGTTGGAAATGATTTGGAAAAGAAAATTAGATATAGGTATCAGGAGATACTAAAGTCTGTATCAGAAATTTAAAAAGATACCATTCCACTTATGTGTACCTTAAAAATATATTTCTCTTCTACTGACAAGAAAAAAAGAATAAGAGACTCTTGATGACCAAGATCATGAACATAGAAAAAACATTCTTCCATAAAGAAACCATGAAAGCTTAACGTTGGCCTAGGAGAAACAATCATCCTAGGTAAGTCATCTGAAGGTGTATTGTCTATCATGATAATGGAGTAGGGGAAGGTCAACTGACGAATGAGTCAATGTAACCAATATTTCAATGGGATAGATCCCATTGATAGAACCGACGAATCAAAAATGATCCCGAAGTATTAATTTTATACCAGCTCGCATCAAATATTCTCAGAAAGACCAGCCCCCACAAAGGCTTGTATCAATAGAATCTAGTAAATGAGATTCTATTTTTATACCCTCAGTCAAAACGTGCCTAGACAAAATAACGGTTTTAGACCCTAGGTCTCTTTGGACCAAATCCGTCCAAATCTTTGGACAGTTGGAGTCGGTCTAGCGATGTCCGTCCGTCAAAGGGAGTATCCAAACTTGGAACATCATAATATTATTATTGTAAAACTTAGGTCGAGTTCGGAGATGGGCAATATCGGTTCACTCCTTCTGGTACCTCCCACACACAGAAAATAATTCACTGCACAGAAAGAGAAATGATAATCCGATTTTGCTCCAAATTTACAAATCCTTCTATTTGAATCAGCGAAAATATCGCTCCACTCCATCAAGTACCTCCCACACAAAGGGTCAACATTTTGAAAAATTATAACTATTATAATATGTGATATCGTTCCGATTGTCTTCAAATTACACAAAACAAAAGACCTTTATTAACACAAGGTCTGGTGTGAAGATTGGATATATCGGTCCACTCTATGTGGTACCTCTCCCGCAAAGGATCAACATTTTAAATAACCAGAACGGTCATAAAATCCGAAATAAGCATGCGGTTCTCTTCAAATTATAAACATCCCATTATTTCTACTACCTCAAGATCTGCTGTAAAGATGGACTGTGTCGGTCCACTCCTTCTATTACCTACCCCACAAAGGATAAACATTTTCAATATCCATGAAGCTCATAAAACACGAAGTTAACATCCGATCCCATTCAGATTTGGCACATCTGAATATTTGTATTAACACAGGATCTATTATAAGGATGGTAGAGATCGGAGCATTCCTCCCCCACAAAGGGGCAAATTTTTAAATATCCATGAAGCTCATAAAACACGAAGTTAACATCCGATCTCATTCAGACTTGGGACATCTGAATGTTTCTATCAGCACAGGGTTTGTTATAAAGATGGTGCAGATCGGAGCATTTCTTCTGATACCTCGCCCACAAAGGGGTCAATGTTTTGAATAAACAATTTTTGGTAACACAAGATCTGTTGTACCTGCGACCGATACTCGACAACTTGCTATATCACACCTTTTAACATTTTCTAAAAAATATCACGTATCTCATCTACCTGAAATCTGAATTAATTATTTTTATTATTATTATTATTATTATTATTATTATTATTATTATTATTATTATTATTATTATTATTATTATTATTATTATTATTATTAGTATTATTATTATTATTATTATTATTATTATTATTATTATTATTATTATTATTATTATCATTATTATTATTATTATTATTATTATTATTATTATTATTATTATTATTATTATTATTATTATTATTATTATTATTATTATTATTATTATTATTGTTATTATTATTATTATTATTATTATTATTATTATTATTATTATTATTATTATTATTATTATTATATTATTATTATTATTATTATTATTATTATTATTATTATTATTATTATTATTATATTATTATTATTATTATTATTATTATTATTATTATTATTATTATTATTATTATTATTATTATTATTATTATTATTATTATTATTATATTATTATTATTATGATATATTATTATTATTATATTATTATTATTATTATTATTATTATTATTATTATTATTATTATTATTATTATTATTATTATTATTATTATTATTATATTATTATTATTATTATTATTATTATTATTAGTATTATTATTATTATTATTATTACCATTATTATTATTATTATTATTATTATTATTATTATTATTATTATTATTATTATTATTATTATTATTATTATTATTATTATTATTATTATTATTATTATTATTATTATTATTATCATTATTATTATTATTATTATTATTATTATTATTATTATTATTATTATTATTGTTATTATTGTTATTAATAAAGGGTTGGTAGTATAGGTTCATAATAGGCATATACCATACAATTATCTACGATATGTAAACAATAACTTTTTTAATCTAATTTTTACTGTCAAAAAAAATCTAAAGGTAATGTCTTCTATGAAAATAATCACACACATACAAGCCACACAGATATGCATGCATATAATTTCATATCCTATCACTTCCTTCATGTGTGTTTTTCATGTTATGGCAAATAAACTTAAATATTTATGCTTATGTTGTTGTTATTGGCCTAAACAGCAGAAATGTCAGATTTTGAAATAACAACAACAAAGTAATTTACATAAAAAACACTTGAAAACAAATTTGTTGTTATTTAAAAACAAAACCAAGACAAAGTTATTGGACTCCGCCATAATCACGAATACAGGAGTAACACAAAAACATAAGACAGTGGTTTCGAAAAGGCCAATTTCAAAGGAAAAATTATAAAAAAAAATATTCCAAATTCCGGAACTTCTAGAAACTCAAATCGCCACTTAGAAGCAGGTATGACCTCTACGGGATTAAAGAAATCATAATAAAGCATAAAAATCATCTCAAGACAATCTTAATTTTCTTAAAAATGTTTGTTGCGCCTATAAGTATGCTTTGCATTTTAGAATATCTGAATTGTGACTTGGTCCTTTGTACGATTTAATTCCTGTTTTTGTTATCAACTTTTATTATTTTTTCTCTCTCTCTCACACCTCCCCACACATTCACAAAACCAAACAAATCTACAACTTATTGTTTGGCTTTCTTGTGGTTGTTTTTGCTGTCACTCTTGACAAGCAAAAAAAATCGGGTAAAGGGTAACTTATCTGTTGAGTTTGTTGTTGTGTTAAGGCATAAGTAAATTTCAGTGTAAAGGTGTGTATGTGTGTGTGCATTTGTGTTCGGCTGTGTGATTGTATTTAAACAGGTCTTTTGTATGATAAGTGCTTAACAGAAGTAAGATGTTATGTTAAGAAAATAAGCAAAACAAATACCTTGATTTCTTTCGTTCTCTACTCCCCTCCCGACCGCACTTCTTACTTTTTCTTCAATGTCTACTTGGCGGTTTATTTGAGTCTTTGTCTTGCCGGGTATTTGAGTGAGAGGGTATGTATGGGTGAAGTTTTTATCTGTCGGCAATTCTTAACTTCATTCACTTGATTTAAGTGCAAATAGCGTTTGTTTGGGGTAATATGAGGGAGTAGAGGGGAGGGGTTATAAGGAACGGAAAAAGGGGCCTTTGAAAGCCATAGTTATAGAAAAAATTTCTATAGATCTTTGGCTCTTGAAGATTTTCCGGTCCTTAGAAAGCTTTGTGAATGTTTTTGTCCTTAGAAGGCTTTGTGAATGTTTTTGGTCTTTAAAAAACCGTGAAACGTTCTAAGACTTCAAGAAAACCTGAAGAAGGTCCTTGGTCCCCAGAAGACCTTGAACATTTTTTCTGTCTTTAAACGAAACTTGGAAGAAAGTCTTCTGTTTATTAAACACCTTGACGGGATCTTTTCCATTGAAAAGACTCATAGAGCGTCTTCTCAGTGGAAAAAAATCCTTCCGATAGTCTCCTCCTTTCGAGGAGTTCGTCAAAGTATTTTCTCCGTTGAGAAGTTCTTCAGAGGGTCTCCTCCGATGGGAAAATCTCCAGCAGTCCTTTCTGATTGAAAACACATTCAGAGGGTTTTCTTAGTTGACGAGGTAATTCTGATGGTCACCTACTTTGAGAAGACCTTCAGAGGGCATTCTCCGTTCAAAAGATATTGATATGATCTTCTCATCAGGAAGACCTTCTGAGGGTCCTCTCCATCAAAAAGACCTTCTGAGGATCTTCTCCATTAAAGAACCCTTATGGGGACCTTCTTCATCAAAAAGACCTTTTGAGGGTCTTCTCCGTCAAGAAGACCTTCTGAGGAATTTCTCCATCAAAAAGACCTTTTGAGAGTCATCTCCCTCAAAAAGACCTTTTGGATGTCTTATCCGTCAACAAGATCTTCTGAGGGTCTTCTCCGTACAGAAGACCTTCTGAAAGTCTTCTCCGTCCAGAAAATCTTTTGAGGGTCTTCTCCGTACAGAAGTCCTTCTGAGGATCTTCTCCTCACAGAAGACCTTCTAAGTGTCTTCTCCGTACAGAAGACCTTCTGGGGGTCGTCTCCATAAAAAAGGTATTCTCTGAGGTATTCTCGTTACTGAAGACTTGTAACGTGTCTTCACGGCATAGAAGACATGTAGAACATCTTCTCGGCATGAAAGACCTGTAGGGGTTCTTCTCGGTATAAAGGGAGTCTTCTCGACATTGAGGACTTTGTACAAAGTGTTCTAGGTAGAGAAGACCTATAGGAAATCTTCTCGGTATAGAACACCTGTATAGGGTCTTCTCGGTATAGAAGACCTGTAGAAAGTCTTCTCGGTATAGAAAACCTGTAGAGACTGATCTTCGCTACAGAAGGCCTGTAGAGGATCTTGTCGTTATAGATGGCCTGCAGAGGGTCTTCTCGGTATAGAAGAATTGTACAAAATCTTCTCGGTATAGAAAACCTGTAGATACAGAATACCTGTAGACGATCTTCTCTTTATAGATGACCTGTAGAGGGTCTTCTCGATATAGAATACCGGTAGAGGGTCTTCTCGGCATGGAAGACCTGTAGAGAGTCTTCTCGGCATGGAAAACCTGTAGAGGGTCTTCTCGCTATAGAAGACCTGTAGAGAGTCTTCTCGCTATAGAAGACCTGTAGAGGATCTTCTCGCTATAGAAGACCTGTAGAGGGTCTTCTCGCTATAGAAGACCTGTAGAGGATCTTCTCGTTATAGATGACCTGTAGAGGGTCTTCTCGGTATAGAAGAGCTGTAGAAAGTCTTCTTGATGTAGAAGACCTGTAGAGGATCTTCTCGTTATAGATGACCTGAAGAGGGTCTTCTCGGCATGGAAGACCTGTAGAGAGTCTTCTCGGCATGGAAAACCTGTAGAGTATCTTCTCGACATAGAAAACCTGTAGAGAATCTTCTCGGTATAAAAGACCTGTAGAGGATCTTCTCGCTATAGAAGACCTGTAGAGAGTCTTCTCGCTATAGAAAACCTGTAAAGTATCTTCTCGGTGTAGAAGATCTTTAAAGAGTCTTCTCAATGTAGCACACCTTTAAAGAGTCTTTTCTACATAGAAGACCTCTAAGGGATATTTTCTACATAGAAGGCTTTTAAGGGTCGTCTTTCTTTTAATTTACGGTTTTTAAGAGATTTCTTCCACCTAGAAGACCTTTGAAGAGTCTTCTCAGTGTAGCAAACCTTTAAAGCGTCTTCTCTACATAGAAGACCTCTAAAGGATATTTTCTACATAGAAGGCTTTTAAGGGTCGTCTTTCTTTTAATTTACGGTTTTTAAGAGATCTCTTCTGCCTAGAAGACCTTTGAAGAGTCCCTCAGGGGAGGGTCTTCTCGTTGTAGAAAACCTGTAAGGGATATTTTCTGTGTAAAAGACCTTTAAGGAGTCTTCTCTACATAGAAGACCTCTAACGGGTATTTTCTACAAAGAAGCCTTTTAAAGGGTCGTCTTTTTTAATTGTCCTTTCAAGAGTCCTTCTCTGGAGGGTCTTCTTGTTATAGAAAACCTGTAAAGATATTTTCGGTGTAGAAGACCTTTAAAGAGTCTTCTCAGTGTAGCAAACCTTTAAAGAGTCTTCTCTACATAGAAGACCTCTAAAAGGTATTTTCTACGTAGAAAGCTTTTAAAGGGTCGTCTTTTTTAATTGGCGGCTTTTAAGAGATCTCTTCCACCTAGAAGACCTTTGAAGAGTCCGTCTGTGGAGGATCTTCTCGCTATAGAAAACCTGTTAAGGGTCTTCTCGTTATAGAAAACCTTTAAATCGTCTTCTCTACATAGAAGACCTCTAAAGGGTATTTTCTACATAGACGGCTTTTAATGGGTTGTCTTTCTTTTAATTGGCGGCTTTTAAGAGATCTCTTCCACCTAGAAAACCTTTGAAGGGTATTCTCTTTCTCAGAGTGGGTCTGTTGGTCCACTATTAATAATTAAGGCCCCTTCGATTGAAATTTAAGACCTCTTCTCCATTTTTACACCTTTCCCATAAAGTTGTTTGGCATGCGAGTACGAATGTCTGTATGTGTTCATACCCAACATACCAAAAAACCAATACAGCTTGAGAATAATATTATAAAAATATAATTTTTCAACAATGCTTGAGAAACACTTATGTTCCACAAACTTTTCTCAAATCTGTCCTTTGTTGACAAATTAGTTTTGATTTTTTGTGAAAATTGTCAGCAAGAAATTATTTTTTTTGATAAAAAAGCAAAATCAAGCGAATTTAGGACACATTTCTGGACCAAATTCTTAAGGTATGGATGAATAATAAATCCGAGAATCTTTGACATATATTATTTCAATCCCATTTCAGATTGGATGCATCAAAAAAGTGGCAGGAATTCAATAAATGTGTAGTCTTAGTGGAAGAGATGCAGAAGCTCAAATAAGGGAGAAGAAAGCGTCAGGTTATCAAGGCCACATGAGGCAGTGACTACTGGGATGTCCATCAAGAAAAAAAATGTGAAAAATGATTAAAAATTAATATTTTGTACTATTACAAAAATAAGCTTTATATAATATTATTTTCGTAAGCTTATTCTACAATTTCAAGTATAAGCTTATTAATAAGGGTTCCGTTTCGATTATTCTATACTTGTTATACAAACATTTTGCAATGTTTTCTCAAGATTTTCTCAAGCTTAAGGCTTATGTTCATAAGCTTATTGTAATATTATTCTCAAGCCATTTTGGTATGTTGGGTAATTTCAATATCACACTCCAACACAAACAAATTCTGGAAAAAAAAAACCGCAGACTCTTGAGGTAGAGATAGTCGCTATCATCCTCGTCGCCGTCCTCGTCTCCATTTTCTTTGGCGTTTGTGGTGTGGCATGACTTTTATGTTTATTTTCTTAACTTTGGCTTTCATATGGTTTTCTCCTTCTTTGTGAAGCTCGTACTCCGTTCCCTTAGCCCGCGACCTCTTACAAATTGTATTAGTAATTTTAATCGCCAAGTGTGTACGAGTGTGTGTGTGTGTGTTGCTGAGTTTTTGGCTGGGTACTTCAAAGTAAACGTATTTTTGTAATCCTTATCTCCTTAAATTGTTTTGCTTTGTGTGTGTGTGTGTGAGTGAGCATTCGCCGTTGTTGTTGCTACTGCCATTATCATTGTCATAATATTGTCATGGAGGCGTGCAAGTGAGTGACATTGTTGTATGTAGATATCAAATGCAGTAACAGCAACAACGACAACAACAAAAAACGTCATCAAATCTTAAGATAAACAAAGCCATGACAAATAAAATGAAGGTAAAGTGAATGAATGGCAGGTCGTTTGGAGAGGTATGCCATACTCGGCTGTTGGTGTGTATGAGAAAGAATGGGTGTGTGAGCATGTGTGCCCGTGGATGTGTCAAAGGATTATAATTGGGTATTTTTGAAAAGATTGTCAAATATTCAAATTAAACTTAAAATCCGGCAATAAATTTAAGAATTTAAGAAAAGAAAATAATTTTTAATAATCCTAAAATAAATTGTCTCGATTTAAGACCTCCTTTGAGTAAAAGGATATTCCTCAAAAAAGAGGATATTAAATATACTTTCTATGTTGGAAGATTTATTCTTATTGAAGAAGACAAAAAAGTGATTCCCACACATACAGGGTGAGATAAAAAACAGCAACCAATTTCAGTCTGATGCCATTTCTAAGCCACTTGTCCGACAGCTGTTAAAATTATTCCAGTGAAAGCTTATTATATTATTTACAAGCGTACAAAAGCATTTTGGTGAGAATTTTCCAGAAAAAAGTTATTCGTGATGGAATTCAAGCGTGATAGTGTGATTTCTTTATAATTGGGTGGAAAACCCTAAGAGGCTATCGTTAGAGCACTCCAGCATTTAAATGTAAATAAATCTTTTGTGTCTCGTACCAACGCTCGTTACCGTGATACTGGCAGCGTAGCCCGACGTCGAGGAAAGGGACGGAAGAAAACAACGACATCAGCAGAAATGGTTCGAAAGTAAAGATGCGACTGGATCAAAACCCGCGTCGCTGTGGCCGAAAAATGGCTTGTGAGCTGAACATATCGTAATATTCCATTACGGCAAATGTTGAAAAATAAGCTCGGGGTAAATCCATTGAAATTTCAAAAACTGCAAGAACTTACACCGCAACAGAAAGAAAATAGGCTCAAAAGAGCTAAAGAGTTGCTTCGCTTGGCCAAAAGTGGTGAACTGCCGAATTTGGTTTTCTCTCCTCCGATGAGAAAACATTCATTGTCCAGCAGTTTGTAAACAAACAAAATGATCGGGTTTACTTGCCAAAGAGGTCAGCTGAAAATGTGCACCTTCGGTTGTCCACCGGAACTCAAGCGCCGGCCATGGTGATGGTGTGGGCCGCCATAACAACCGATGGTCGCTCTCCGCTCGAATTAATCGACCGTGCAATCAGTATTAATGCCGAATATTATGGCGAAAATATTCTGGAAGGTCTATTAAAGCCTTGGGCACGCAGACATTTTGTCCGCAGACCTTGGACATTACTCAGCACGCGCCACCCAAGAATGGTTACAAAATGAGGTTCCTCGCTTCATTTTCAGCTCACAATGGCCACCAAAATCTCCAGATACCAATCCGTTGGACTATTGTGTCTGGAGTATTTTGGAAAGCAAGGTTGGCACTAAAAAATCACCTCAAGCAAGCGCTTCGCCGGAAATGGGCCAAAATATAGCAAAGCTACGGTTGACGGTTTCATTGGTCGTTTGGAGACCATAATTCGTGCCAAAGGTGACCGATTTGAACAAATCTAAATTTATTCTAAAATTTGATTCCATTTCCGACATTTTTTGTTTTCATTTAATAAAATTAAAAAACAAAAATATGGCGTTTGACTTTGTTGCAGATTTTTTTATCTCACCTTGTATGTATCTTTTATTTTGAACAAATCTAAACTTATTCGAAAATTTGATGCTATTTCCGACATTTTTGCTTTCATTGAATAAAATTTAAAAATGAATGCGTTTGACTTTTTTGCAGATTTTTTGTTATCTCACCCTGTATGTATCTTCTATTTCTGCTAGCGCCCTTAGAGAGCAATAAATATAACACTCAATTTCATGTCCTGAATATGTCTTCATATATTGTTTCAGAATTCCCGTAGGAGTTCCGTATATTATTCTAAACTTTTTCAACGAAGATTTTCGATTTTCCATCACCGCTTACGTATAATTGTTGTCGTAACGTATACGCAACATGGTGTACCGTCAATTTCTCAGGCTTTCTTTTTATTTGGTACTATCTCTTCAGAAAAATTGACCATACTGTAGGGGCTACTTTAACAGATTATATATTTAGCCAAAAATTCTCCCCGATGCCGGCAACGTACCTTGGAAACTGCATCTACTTCGTATGTTGTCTGCTGCCTATAATGGCTACGCTGACCCAAAATCCCCAGTGCTATAAATTTGTGTATACTAATATCTTCTTCCAGAATCCCTATCTTATCTCTTATTTCAATTTCAACTTACTGCCATTGGGATATTCTTCTTTCCCACTTCGGTTGCGTATAATTACTGTCGTAACGTATACGCTACCTCACACACAAATAATTTCTCTCTTTTTCAAAATAAACTGTTTACATTTTGTTCGCCTTCATTAAACGCCCTCCAAAATACGAACTCGCTCACAAAGTATTCAAAAAATTAATAAAAAAACTTAACAATTCAGTTTTGTTTTTGACAATAAAACGATTTCGTCTAAACTTTTTAATGAGGCTAAACCGCCGGCGGGACAATGCGCACACACGAACACACAGACACACAACAATCACAGAGTTCAATCACAAATGAAAACTTTTTGAAAGAAAATGAAAACGAACAAATTTTGATATCTAACACACATACACACACATATGTCACACCCATACCCCTGCAAAAGCTTGACAATATGTTTATGAGTTTTTTTTGGCCCATCTAGTACCCAACCTTAAATGGTCCTTAATTTATGGTGATATTTGTCTGAGAGACACATTGTGGTTTCCCCAACACCTCTTTCTCTCTCGCTCTCCTCTGCTTTTTTTATCAATTGTCTGCAGGCCAAACAGACAACATCTACTTATGATGCGTGTCACAACAAAGGCAAAAGGTGGAACTTTTTCTTGAAAGTGTTTTTCTTTTTTTTCGCCCTAACTTTTGATATTTAATTTCAAAAAGCAGATAAAATATGTGGTGGTAGAGAAAAGTTGTTTGTTTTGCGTACACGAAATTAAGAAAGTAGGAAAAACTCTCACGCCTTCTTAATGGCATGTTCTTTTGAGAAGTTTGACGGTTTAATCATAGGTAAGAGATTTACATGTGAGATGACTTTTTGGGAAAGGGCTAGTAGGCAATACTACTACACTTTTCTCAAAAGTAAGGACAATGAGGTTGGCTGTTTGGGCTTCATAGAGGGTTTGGGCTTCATAGAGGGTCCTGTGAAAGCCCAGATATGTTATGCTAAAGTCACAATTCATCACTGTTTTGAATTCTGATGCAAACTTTAACAAATCTCCATTAGAAGCGGCGGATTTTTGTTATTTTCCATGGTACTCAAGTGTGTATGATTATTGTTGTAAATCATACGTCACATATTTACATTTTCTATGGTACTCCAGTGCGTATGATTTTTGTTGTAAATCATACGTTACGTATAACCGATAATTTTGAAAATTCGTACGAAAAGTACTAAAAGGTACAAAATCAAATTTAAATTTTTATTTATTTATTTATTTATTTTTTTTTTTGATGGGTGAGAGCTACCTACAACTTTGAAACTATGCGTTGGCACAGTCGTGTTAAGGGGATATAGATGAGAGCTAGGTCCACTCATATGAGTGATTTCTGAAAATTTCTAATTTAAAGATTCGAAAGCAATGAAATGTACCAAACCCTAAAACACTTAAAACATTGAACTATCGGTGAGGGTTCCTTGTGGAATTTTTGGAAATTCGTACTAAAAGGAACTTTTAGGTACTAAAGACTTTGAAATTTTGCATTGGATCAATATTTGTGTAGATGGGTTAAATAAGCTGAAATTTTTACCAACTCCTACTTTAAGAGTAGGAAAACGACTAAAATGTACCAAATGCTACACACATTTTATTGATAGTTCTCTAAGAGTTAGAACTTGGTTGGAGAAAGGTGGAGTTTTTGAAAATTCGTATTTAAACGCACCAAAAAGTACTTTAAAGATACGAAACCTACTAAAAAGGTACCAAATGATACATACACAGGGCGAGATAAAAAAAACTGCAACAAATTCAAACGTTATAATTTTTACATTTTTCGTAAAAATTTTATTGAATGAAAGGAAAAAATGTCGGAAGTAGCATTAAATTTTAGAATAAGTTAAGATTTGTTCGAATTGATCAACTTTGGCACGAATTATGGCCTTCAAACAGCCAATGAGATCGTCACACGCTGCCGGAATGTTGCACTGCGGTATTTTGGCCCATTCCCGGCGAAGCGCTTGCTTGAGTTGATCGACACTACGTTACCAGTACCAGTATCACGGTAAAGAGCGATGGTACGAGACACAAAAGATTTATTCACATTTAAATGATGGAGTGTTCTAACGATAGCCACTTGTGGCTTTCCAGCCAAATATTAAGAAATCACACTATCACGCTTAAATTCCATCACGAATAACTCTTATTCTGGAAAAATCTCACCAAAATACTTTTTTACGCTTGTAAACAATATAATGAGCTGTCACTGGAATAATTTTAACAGCTGTCGGACAAGTGGCTTAAAAATGACAGCAGTCTGGAGTTGCTTGCAGTTTTTTCATCTCACCATCTTCAAATGTCTGTAACATAGGGTGTATGAATACTGTCGTCATTCATACCACCCAATGTTCTCATGAAAAATGCTAAACGAATACCATTCACTAATAGAATACCATTTTCCCAACAGAAAGTGATTTTCCAATCTAAGAAAAAAAACTGACAGAAACAATACTGGCCAAGAAACAGCAAACCTTCAGGTGTGACTAGTGTTTTTTTTTTTTCACTGGATTCTCACACAAATAACCATTTGTTTTAATTAAAAGGAAACCAGGGCAAATTCCAAAACCCAAGTGATGAAATTCCTTCCTTGTAGGTTATTCTAATATATAATTAAAATTGTAATTAATCATGTCATTGATTGCGAACGGGCAAATGGCACACCTTGTGGCCCGGACCAATCGCAATGGGAGCGTTGTGTATGACCCAGATGTTATGCGGGCCCCTCCACACTTGGAGGTCTTCAGTGTAATTACAAAACCAAGAAGATTTCAACATCGTGAAAATGCAAAAAAAATGCCAACAGAACTTACATTTGAAGAATGCATTGTAATGGAACAGTCCAAGAGGAAATAAATTGGATTACGAGGGAAATCGCTGTGGCAAATGGTAAAATGTTTGCCATTCAAACACACACACATACACTCCTTCGCACATTTGATTTGATATTAATCAATTAGACGGATCTGGAGGTTTGATGTAAACAGTGGAAAAGGGATTCAAAAATTAACATTAAAGGTTTTCAAAGAGTTTCAGCTTGAAAACAAAAAACTGCAATATAGACTCAAAGGCTCGTCACCAGCTCACCTATAGGCGTATAGGACTCACTGGCTCGTCACCAGCTCACCTATAGGCGTATAGGACTCACTGGCTCGTCACCAGCTCACCTATAGGCGTATAGGACTCACTGGCTCGTCACCAGCTCACCTATAGGCGTATAGGACTCACTGGCTCGTCACCAGCTCACCTATAGGCGAATAGGACTCACTGGCTCGTCACCAGCTCACCTATAGGCGCATAGGACTCACTGGCTCGCCACCAGCTCGCCACCAGCTCGCCTATAGGCGTGTAGGACTAACTGGCCTATAGGCGTGTAGGACTCACTGGCTCGCCACCAGCTCGCCTATAGGCGTACGGACTCACTGGCTCGCCACCAGCTCGCCTATAGGCGTACGGACTCACTGGCTCGCCACCAGCTCGCCTATAGGCGTACGGACTCACTGGCTCGCCACCAGCTCACCTATAGGCGTACGGACTCACTGGCTCGCCACCAGCTCGCCTATAGGCGTACGGACTCACTGGCTCGTCACCAGCTCGCCTATAGGCGTATAGACTCACTGGCCCGTCACCAGCTCGCCTATAGACGTATAGACTCACTGGCCCGTCACCAGCTCGCCTATAGGCGTATAGACTCACTGGCCCGTCACCAGCTCGCCTATAGGCGTATAGACACACTGGCCCGTCACCAGCTCGCCTATAGGCGTATAGACTCACTGGCCCGTCACCAGCTCGCCTATAGGCGTATAGACTCACTGGCCCGTCACCAGCTCGCCTATAGGCGTATAGACTCACTGGCCCGTCACCAGCTCGCCTATAGGCGTATAGACTCACTGGCCCGTCACCAGCTCGCCTATAAGCGTATAGACTCAGTGGCTCGTCACCAGCTTGCCTATGGAGACATAGACCCACTGGTCCTTCCCCAGCTCGTCTATGGAGACATGGACTAACTGGCCCGTCACCAGTTCGCCTATGGAGAAATAGACTCTCTGGCCCGTCACCATCTCACCTATAGGCGTATAGACTCACTGGCCCGTCACCAGCTCGCCTATAGGCGTATAGACTCACTGGCCCGTCACCAGCTCGCCTATAGGCGTATAGACTCACTGGCCCGTCACCAGCTCGCCTATAGGCGTATAGACTCACTGGCCCGTCACCAGCTCGCCTATAAGCGTATAGACTCAGTGGCTCGTCACCAGCTTGCCTATGGAGACATAGACCCACTGGTCCTTCCCCAGCTCGTCTATGGAGACATGGACTAACTGGCCCGTCACCAGTTCGCCTATGGAGAAATAGACTCTCTGGCCCGTCACCATCTCACCTATGGAGACATAGACTTGCTGACCCGCACCAGCTTGCCTATGGAGACATAGACTCACTGGCCCGTCACCAGCTCGCCTATAGGCGTATAGACTCACTGGCCCTTCACCAGCTCGCCTATAGGCGTATAGACTCACTGGCCCGTCACCAGCTCGCCTATAGGCGTATAGACTCACTGGCCCGTCACCAGCTCGCCTATAGGCGTATAGACTCACTGGCCCGTCACCAGCTCGCCTATAGGCGTATAGGACTCACTGGCTCTTCACCAGCTCGCCTATAGGCGTATAGGACTCACTGGCCCGTCACCAGCTCGCCTATAGGCGTATAGGACTCACAGGCTCGTCACCAGCTCCCCTATAGGCGTATAGACTCACTGGCTCGTCATCAGCTCGCCTATTGAGACATAGAGTCACTGGCTCGTCACCAGCCCGTCTATGGAGACATAGACTCACTGGCCCGTCACCACCTCGCCTATGGAGACATAGACTCACAGGCCCGTCACCAGCTTGACTATAGGCATATAAACTCACTGGCCCGTCACCAGCTCGCCTATGGAGACATTGACTCACTGGTCACCAGTTAGTCTATGAAGAGAGCTCTTATACTACAACTCGGCTATAACGACTCCCTGACCTTTAGTCTCATTCATGGAGACTATCTGGCCCTTCGGGTCTTTTATGGGTCTAAGGAAACTGTCTGGTCCTCCATCTCCGCTATTGAGACTCTTCGGTCCTAAGCTCCTCTGTAGAGACTCTCGAGCACCCCAGCTTGCCTATAATACTCTCTGGCCCTCCAACTCATCCATAGATAGTCTCAGATAGATCTCATCTCTTCGAAATATTAACAATCATACGCAGCCATACACCCTATAGTCATAATTATAACTTGCATAGGACCACTGTTTCTCTAACTGTCCAAGAAGTTCCCAATGAAGAAAAAAATAAATATTTTCATAATTTCCCGATCCCGCAGCAATTATTAAGAAAATTTGCTGATACAAATCAGCAAAGCGTACGGAGGCCATCGGCGAAAAAGTGTTTAACAAAACTGTTACTTTAATTAATTATCGACGCGTCAATCGTTTGGAAATCTCCCCATCCAGATTTATGACGCAAAATCTAAATCAAAGAAGAGAAATTAATTAAAAATTTTACACAATTTGTTGGGCCAGCATTGATGGCGCTGCAATTCAATTTCTCGCAGAGAGAGAGAGAGAGAGAGAGGGGAGACGAAATAATGAGGGCAGCAAAACCACAACAAAAAGTGTATTCAATATATTTATGGCTTTTAAGCATAATTTTCAATATTTACAAAGAAGAGAAGCGGATACAAAGAGAAAGATAGGGTGAGAGTGAGAGGAGATAAAGCTAAAATTGGAAGCTAAGCAAAGAAGCGAGAAAAACGATTATAAAGACATGCAAAACGCATAACCGAAAATTATCAAAAAAGCATCAGCATTACCAACACCCAAAAACAACAACAGCAGCAGCAACCATCAGTTCCAATACCAAAGTAGTCAAGACAAGAATTTCAATTAAACGCTCTTCACGATGTTGATGGTGGCGGTCTCAGCGAACGGCGAAAAAAACACAACTTCAACTTAAAGGACAAAAAAGCTAGAAATCCTCTATGGAATTTTTCTCATGGCATTTAGCGTCCTTGTTATTGCAACAACACCCCCCCCCCCCCCCCCACCTTTCCTTATTGGGCATTGAAGCCGTCACAAAGGAGCTTGGAAAAAAATAACCAGAAATTGCAGAGATAGCGCAACAGAATGCAGCAACAACAAAGCAGTCAAAAAAAGCAGCACCCACTAAATCCAAAGAAGTTATGCATTCAGTCTTGAGTTACATAAAACAAAACAGGAAATAGACAGCGCAAGGATGTTCCCAAGCTTCACTAGTGGTTGTCCATAGTTTATGTCATGACTGTGCCTGTCTAAGTTTCTCCCAAAAGCGAAGAATGCAGAGCAATGCATAAAACTTCAAAAAGCCACGATAAATAATGTGGCCAAGAGTTGCACTCTACAAAGAGGATGGTGGTGGAGATCTCTTGGTCCTTAAGGACGACTAAAGGGGCAAAGAGTCTCCATAGAGAACATGAAGAGCCTGGGAGTCTCCACAGATTAGATAAAGGGCCAAGAGAGAGCAAACGGGCCAAGAAGTCCCAAAGACGAGTAGAGTTTCACTCTACAAATAGGATGGTGGTAGAGATGGTGGTGACGACTTAACGAGCCGAAGAGGGCTCATGGGTGAGCTAAAAGGCTGGGTAGTAACCATAGAAGAACTAAAAGGCCAAGAAATCTCCATGAACGAAATGAAGAGCCAAGAAGCCTCTTTAAAAGAGCATATTGACGAGCTGAAGGGACGGAGAGCCTCCTTTGACAAAATGAAGGACAAGGGAGTCTCCATAGACGAGCTAGACCCTTCATAAATAGCTGAAGACTCGAGAATCTCCATAGACGAACTAAAGACCAAGGGCTCTTCATATATTCCATAGACGGTGACTGGCCAGGCAGTCTATACACCTGCAGACGAGCTAATGACGGGCCAGGGAGTCAATGTCGCCATAGAGGAGCTGGTGACGAGCCAGAGAGTCTATGTCGCCCTAGAGGAGCTGATGACGAGCCAGTGAGTCTATGTCTCCATAGGCGAGCTGGTTACAAGCCCATAAGTCTATACGCCTAAAAGCGAGCTGGTGCCGGACCAGTGAGTATATACGCCTATAGGCGTGCTGGTGCCGGGCCAGTGAGTCTAGACGCCTATAGGCGAGCTGGTGACGAGCCAGTGAGTCTAGACGCCTATAGGCGAGCTGGTGACGAGCCAGTGGATCCTATACGCCTATAGGCGAGCTGGTGACGAGCCAGTGGATCTTATACGCCTATAGGCGAGCTGGTGACGAGCCAGTGGATCCTATACGCCTATAGGCAGCTGGTGACGAGCCAGTGAGTCTATATACGCCTATAGGCGAGCTGGTGACGAGCCAGTGGATCCTATACGCCTATAGGCGAGCTGGTGACGAGCCAGTGGATCCTATACGCCTATAGGCGAGCTGGTGACGAGCCAGTGAGTCTATATATGCCTATAGGCGAGCTGGTGACGAGCCAGTGAGTCTATATACGCCTATAGGCGAGCTGGTGACGAGCCAGTGAGTCTATATACGCCTATAGGCGAGCTGGTGACGAGCCAGTGAGTCTATATACGCCTATAGGCGAGCTGGTGACGAGCCAGTGAGTCTATATACGCCTATAGGCGAGCTGGTGACGAGCCAGTGAGTCTATATACGCCTATAGGCGAGCTGGTGACGAGCCAGTGAGTCTATATACGCCTATAGGCGAGCTGGTGACGAGCCAGTGAGTCTATATACGCCTATAGGCGAGCTGGTGACGAGCCAGTGAGTCTATATACGCCTATAGGCGAGATGGTGACGAGCCAGTGAGTCTATATACGCCTATAGGCGAGCTGGTGACGAGCCAGTGAGTCTATATACGCCTATAGGCGAGCTGGTGACGAGCCAGTGAGTCTATATACGCCTATAGGCGAGCTGGTGACGAGCCAGTGAGTCTATATACGCCTATAGGCGAGCTGGTGACGAGCCAGTGAGTCTATATACGCCTATAGGCGAGCTGGTGACGAGCCAGTGAGTCTATATACGCCTATAGGCGAGCTGGTGACGAGCCAGTGAGTCTATATACGCCTATAGGCGAGCTGGTGACGAGCCAGTGAGTCTATATACGCCTATAGGCGAGCTGGTGACGAGCCAGTGAGTCTATACGCCTATAGGCGAGCTGGTGACGGCCAGGTAGTATATGTAGCCATAGGCGAGCTGGTTGCTGAGCCTGGGTGTCTATAAGCCTATTGGCGATATTATCTTTAAAAACCCACCGATATCAAAATATTCCCCATATCCCTTATGACCACCTATAGCGTACCTCACCCATCAGCTGCCAACAAAACAAACTCCTACTAATGCCAAAAACACAGGCAAAAACGCGGACTAAAAGCAGAAAACGACAACACGATAGATTGGTTTTATAAGAAAATTGTGTAATAAAATCTGCGTCCTGTGGTTTGACCAACGAAACAGCGGCCAACAAGAATAACAAAAATAAAGCAACAAATAAAAATTGAAAAACAATAACGGTCGTGGCGTAAAAATTCATCAAAGAAAAAATTTTTGTTGGCTAAGCCAGAAAGACGACAACAATTTTGAGATAAGGAAACTGCGCTGAAATATTAAAAGCAAAATGGGGTTTTAAGAAGTTCTAAAAGAGGTTTGGTTCTTTTTTAAAGAATTTCAGATTTTTTATTATTTTTATAAGATTACCTTCTGATAGCCAGCTATGCTCCAATGCTTACTCCGGATGACCAATTTATCCTCTTTTCTCCACTTTACACACACATCTCTATAAAAAGACAAAATAAATAAATAATTGCCCCCAAAAATATGCATCACTTCCTGACAAATTAAATTAAAATCCCATTACAATATTCACTTATCGCTAACTAACACTAGTTACCGTTGCCATTCCTTTCCACATGGTCCCTCCACTTTTCTTATCTATTTCCCCGGCATTCCTTACCCCACGCCCCACATCCACTGCCAAATTTGCCTATTCATACAAAGAATCATATAATTACACTTGATTGGTCAGGACTAGTATATGACCATATCACATTGCCCTGACGTGGGGCCATCCACACCATTTTCCTGGGATAATTTAGCTGACTTATCTAGCCGAGTCATTGTAGGCAAGTGACAAAAGGTAACACTTTTCTTGTGTCAACTTAATTGGATTTGGAAAAAAATAATACCTCTTGTACCCCAGGAAGGGGAAGGGAGAGGGGGAGGTGTTTGCAGATTCACATTTCATTCATTACACATTCCTAATGTCAGTTTAAGTTCTAATAATTAAAATTATTCGCTTGCCATTTGGTCATCGTCAGTGTAATTAGACAATGTCTGACTCGGCAATAGTCAGCTGTCATTTAAGCGGGGATATTAAAAACGATTAGAGTTTAGTGTCAAAATAGCAAAGAATAAGCTTAAAATTTGTTACATTACGAATATTCAGCACAATGCACCTAAAAGTTGGCACCACATAGCGTTATGCCTAAAAGTATGCACTTGTTACGAGGCTCCAAAATCACCACCTTATCTAATGTACCAAATAACGTATTTTTTAGTACCTATTAGTGGCAATTTTCAAAAACCTACCCACATGGCTATATACACAACTTATACCACTAACCGTTCTTCTGGGTATAAAGCTCGTCTGTGAATGCATATTCCCCACCTCTGCTATGAAGACATCCTGGATCCTCACCTCGTCTATGAAGACTTCTTGAATCATCAGCTCGTCTATGAAGACTTCTTGGATCACCAGCTCGTCTATGAAGACTTTCTGGGTAACCAACCCGTCTACAAAGACTCCCTGGATCACCAGCTCGCCTGTGAAGACTCCCTGGATCAGCAACTCGTCTACGAAAATTCCCTGGATCAACAGCTCCTCTACGAAGACTCCCTGGATCACCAGCCCGCCCATAAAGACTCTCTAGATCCCCAGCTCATCTATGAAGACTCCTTGGGTCACCAGCTCATGTATGAAGACTTCCTGGATCATCAGCTCGTCTACAAAGACTCCTTGCATCAGCAACTTGTCTATGAAGACTTCCTGTATCTACAGCTCCTCTACGAAGACTCCCTGGACACCAGCTCGCCTATGAAGACTCCCTGGATCGCCAGCTCGCATATGCAGACTCCCTGGATCACCAGGTCGTCTACGAAGTCTCTCTGGATCGCCAGCTCCTCTACGAAGACTCCCTGGATTGCCAGCTCGTCCATGAAGACTCTCTGGATCCCCAGTTCATATATGAAGACTCCTTGGGTCACCAGCTCATCTACAAAGACTTCTTGGATCTCCAGCTCATCTATGAAGACTCCTTGGGTCACCAGCTCATCTACAAAGACTTCTTGGATCTCCAAGAAGACTTCCTGGATCACCAGCCCGTGTACAAAGACTCCCTGGATCACCAGATCGCCTATGAATACTCCCTGGATCAGCAACTCGTCTACGAAAATTCCCTGGATCACCAGCTCCTCTACGAAGACTCCCTGGATCACCAGGCCGTCCATAAAGACTCTCTGGATCCCCAGTTCATTTATGAAGACTCCTTGGGTCACCAGCTCATGTATGAAGACTTCCTGGATCACCAGCTCGTCTATGAAGACTTCCTGGATGTACAGCTCACCTATGAAGGCTACCTACCACGAAGACTGCCGGCAGCACGAGTTCGTCTGTTAAAACGCCCTGAATCACCAGATCGTCTATGAAAACTCCCTGGATTCCTAGCTCTTCTATTACAACTCCCTGCATCATCAGTTTGTCTATTTCGACTCCCTGCGCCACCTGTTCTACAGAGGGAAGCTCTCAGGCCCATTAGCTTGTGTCACGAGAGGGTGGTTCTCTCAGGTCCATCCATCGTCTAAAGAAGGAGGCTCCCTGCAAACGTCATCTAAAACTGAGGCTCACCAAGAAAATCCGCATTCCCGGACTGGTTAATGGAAGCTCCTTGGTCTTTATCTCTTCCTTGGTATCTTCTCTATGCCTTTATTTTCAGTCTTCTGAAATAACTTCTTAACTTTTAGATGGTGTATTAAAGACTGCCTGTTTGCTTAAAAATACTCCCTGTGTTCTGGCTTACCTTTAAAGGTTTCTTCAACTTAATTTAGCATATAAAAGCTCTCAGAAACCTGTCCAAGTCTCGTCGTCCTTTAAACCTTCTGTAGAAACTCCCTAATCTTCAGTTCATCTAAAAGATCATCGGGCTGTCAACCTGTCCGGAAAACATGCCGGGTACGTCTACATCTGTTTGTCTATAACGATTTCCTGAATATGACCAAGCTAATGAGATCTTTAATAGGAATCCACCTGGCTTAATCACTTCCAATCATCTCCCTGACCCCAGCTCGCCTAAAGAGATCCCCTTACCTAAAGTTATCTAACATCCTGGCTTCCAGTTCACCAGTAAATACTTTCTAGATTTCGTTTGGGATTCCCTGACCCTCAGCTCGCCAAGGGGAACGCCCTGACTTTAATCTTCTCTTAAGAGACTTTCTGGCCTCTTCAGCTTTAATTGAAACTGTCCGGCCTTTAAACAATACATTGGGACTCCCTGACCATCAGCTTATCAGTGAAGTGTCCCTGACCATCACTTCTCCTTTAGCGGATGTTTGAACTACAGATTTTTTATTAATACTCTCTGTTTTTGATTTTGAATCCGATCTGCTCTATTTTGAAGAATATAAAGAATCTTGATTAGCGATAAAATATTAGAGAGCATTTATAATCAGCTATTATTTCTAAAGGACTACTGTAGATGGGCTAGAACGCAGAAAGTCTCCAAAGACGAGCAGAAGGTCAACAAGTCCATTTGTAAAATGAAATCCATGGCAATTTTGAAACAATTTTCCAAATTCGTCACTTACCCAATTCACCCAATGATTGACATTTAGAAACACCATCAGCAACAACAACAAACCCCCACTACGGATTCAATTATCGCTGCCATTTAAATACAAGCAGCTAACACCACAATCCATCCAGCCAGCTCACCAACGTGTAAATCTTTCACATTTTGTAGCTGAGTTAGCGAATGAATGACTGACAGACAGACCACGTTGAAATGACAATTAAATTGAAACGCAAACTTTCCCCTCCCCCTTTCAATCACCTACATATGTGGGTGACAGCTCACCTACATATATATGTACCTCAAGCTTTGTTTAGATCACCAACTAAGCTATGCAAGCTTAGATGCGTGTGGAGCAGTGATGCACTCATCTACTGCAGTGTGGCACTGACACAAGTCACAAAGTGTTATGACATTCTCCTTCGCGCGCTCGCACAAAATGGAAACTTCATTTCTTTCTTCGAGGAGTCAGCGAAAGGAATGACAATGTCTTTGGTGTTGCTTGTAGGGGTGGAGGGATGGTGGCGAAGTGGGCGTGGAAACTAAAGAAAGAGTGACATAATCAAACTGTCATTGATATGTCAACCACAAATATCGGAGTTGCTGATGTTGCTGCTATTGTTGTTGTTGTTCTTGTATATTATTTGTTCTATATTCAGACATTGATAGATTCCCACACGCACACACATGTGTGTTTATTCACACACACATACAAATTGTCACACAACCAATAGAAATTCATTTGTTCGAACAGCGGGAACGGTGATGAACATCGAAGTGGATCGGATGCTAAAGAAAAACTAAGGTGACCTAAAGGTCTATTGGTTAAACTAGGCGAAATGAATGGCTGCATAACCAAGCTGGTGGTCAGGGTATCTCAAGAGAAGAACTGTAGCTTAGGTTGCCTCTATAAAAGTGATAAATATTAGGGACTCTTTGGAAGATTTTGGAATCAAGAGGGTCTAAGAGTTAGAGAATCCCGACAGAATGCTAAATAGTTTTTATAAGTGAGCTAGGAGCCAAGGAAGTTTCATGAGTAAAACTAAATTTAGGAGTCCGCATACAAAGCCTATGAGTCTGGGAGGCTTAATCTCTCTCTCTCTCTACCTCTCTCTCTCTCTCTCTCTGAACGAGCTGAAGAGCAATAAAGTGTATATGGACGAGCTGGTGTCTTCATAGACGAACTGGTGATCCAGGGAGCCTTCATAGACGAGCTGGTGATCCAGGGAGTCTTCACAGAAGAGCTGGTGATACTGGAAGTCTTCATAGAGAAGCTGGTTTTTATAGAGGAACTGGTGATCCAGAGAGCTTTTATAGACGAGCTGGTGATCTAGAGAGTCTTCATAGATGGGCTGGTGGATCAAGAAGTCTTCATAGACGAGCTGAAGATCCAGGGAGTCTTCGTAGATGAACTGGTGATCCAGGGAGTCTTCATAGAGGAGCTGGTGATTCACGGAATCTTTATAGAGGAGCTGTTGATCCAGGGAGTCTTCATAGAAGTGCTGGTGATCTAGATGAATCTAGGGAATAGACGTGCTGATGATCTAGGGTATCTTCATAGATGAACTGGTGATCCAGGGAGCCTTCATAGACGAGCTGGTGATACAGGGAGTCTTCATAGAGGAGCTGGTGATCCCCGGAATCTTTATAGAGGAGCTGTTGATCCAGGGAATTTTCATAGAAGAGCTGGTGATCCAGGGAATCTTTATAGAAGAGCGGGCGATCCAGGGAGCTTTTATAGACATTCTGGTGATCAAGGATTCTTCATAGAGGAGCTGGTAATCCAGGGAGTCTTCATAGAGGAGCTGGTAATGAAAACTTCATAGAGGAGCTGGTGAACCAGGGAGTCTTCATAGACGAGCTAGTTGGTCAAGAAGTCTTCATAGATGAGATGGTGATCCAGGAAATCTTCATAGGGTAGCTGGTGAACAAGGGAGTCTTCATAGACGAACTAGTGAACAAGGGAGTCTTCATAGACGAACTGGTGATCCAGGGAGCCTTCACAGACGAGACCCTTCATAGACGAACTGGTGATCCAGGGAGTCTTTATAGAGGAGCTGGTCATGCAGGTAGTCTTCATAGAGGAGCTGGTGATCCAGGGAGTCTTCATAGACGAGCTGGTGATCCAGGGAGTCTTCATAGACGAGCTGGTGATCCAGGGAATCTTCATAGAGGAGCTGGTGATCCTGGGAACTTTTATAGACGTGCTGGTGATCCAGGTAGTCTTCATAGACGAACTGGTGATCCAGGGAGTCTTCATAAACCAGCTAGTTATCCAGGGAGTCTTCATAGGCGAGCTGGTGATCCAGGGAGTCTTCATAGGCGAGCTGGTGATCCAAGGAGTCTTCATAGGCGAGCTGGTGATCCTGGGAACTTTTATAGACGTGCTGGTGATCCAGGTAGTCTTCATAGACGA
The DNA here is from genome assembly GCF_030504385.1 of Musca domestica. Classification (NCBI taxonomy): domain Eukaryota; kingdom Metazoa; phylum Arthropoda; class Insecta; order Diptera; family Muscidae; genus Musca; species Musca domestica. The sequence continues at coordinate 5,413,356 of NW_026712355.1, read as the reverse complement.
ACTGGTGATCCAGGGAGTCTTCATAAACCAGCTAGTTATCCAGGGAGTCTACATAGAGGAGCTGGTGATCCAGGGAGTCTTCGTAGGCGAGCTGGTGATCCAGGGAGTCTTCATAGGCGAGCTGGTGATCCAGGGAGTCTTCATAGGCGAGCTGGTGATCCAGGGAGTCTTCATAGACGAGCTGGTGATCCAGGGTCTCTTCATAGGCGAACTGGTGATCCAGGGTGTCTTCATAGGCGAACTGGTGATCCAGGGTGTCTTCATAGAGGAGCTGGTGGAGCAAGACGTCTAGGTCCAGGCAACCTCTGTGTAGAAAAGTTGCTGGTCCGCCAGTAAGCCCATCTCGTTATAGAGGAGTCGCTGGCAAGCCAGTGAGGTCGTCTCGGTATGAACGAATTGCTGACCAGCTGGTAAGATATTTTATTCTATTTTAACTTCTCTACACCCTAATGCACTCCTTTATTCCTAAAATTTCCTTGAGCGTAGAACTTGCACCACTTCTCACATATTGTCGTCTTATGTTTGTGTGTGTATGTAGGTATTTTCCTCAGAACGCTTCTATTTTTGGCTTGTCACTATTTCCCTGCTGTCAACCGCATCGCCTGTAACCGCAATGACAATTGTAGAAAATGTCACTTGGAAATCTCCTCGCCATGGAGGAGATGATGCAGCTGACAATTGCATCTATAATTTGCATTTGTGTAGGATTATGTTGCGAAGCTCGCTGACTTCATGTCATGAATGGACATGATTAGTGGCACATAATTAGATGACATAATAGAATATACAATTTAGGGCACATCAAGGGATAGGTGAAAGTTCAGAATGAATGTCTGATACCCTGCTTTAAAGGGGCAAATTGCGACACCCAAATTTGTTCGATTTCGTCCCAAAAGTGCTGTCCCAATTTCATACTCCATGTCCACTTTCGTCAATCATTTGTCCGATATTTGGTAACACAAGGCAAATCCCCTACCTCTCTTACCCTTTCCTATTCTTCTTCAACTCCGTGTTGTTGCATCATTGAGCATTTATGCACTACATTTCCTTCAAAATTTATTTTCTAGCAAATCTCCATCCCTTCCCCTTCTCTACCCATTCACATTGCCATGTTTCCCCCAAGTATTTTTTCGGGCCATCCAAACAATACTTTTCCTGACTCTGACGACTTGTTACACAGCAGCTTCAGAGCATTTCTCTCTTTTTTGATTTTCAATTTTGTTTGACTACTTATCAACATAAGTTTATGCACGCTCGAATGAGTGCTGGTCGTGTCGTCGTCAATTGTCGAAGACGGCCAGCTTAGCTGGGTCCCGAAAGCTTGGCCAAATTGTAACAAAACAGAAGCAGCAACGGCAGCAACGAAAATGAAACTGGAAATGCAATTGATTGCATTTGAAATATCCGAAAAACCCCATTCATTCATGCCAGCACACACGCATACAGATGTACTTATTTGTGGACTTTTTTAGGTTACCATCAAAGAACGACTGCAAACAAAAAAAAAACACACAGAAACAAATAATAATAAATTTTCTCTGGGAGAATAACCCATCAAATATTTTAGGAGACGAATCTAAAATCTAAAAAAACTGATGTTCCAAGGAAGGAAACTGCAGGGACAAAAATCTGCATTGACGGGCTAATGGGTCAAGAGGTTTTTATAAACGAGTTAAAGGGTCAGGGGATCTTTGTAGACACTAGGGTAGAGCTGGGAACCCCTGGATCAACTGTAGGCGAAGGTGTTGCTAAAGGGCGAGCAAATCGCTTTACACGCACTGGAAGCTCTGACTATCTCGATAGACTGGCTAAGGGGCGAGGGAGTCTCTACAGTCGAGCTAAAGGACGAGATAGTCTCAACAGATGAGCTCAAGGCCGAAGGAGTCTCTACGGAGGAGCTGATGGACGGGGAAAACTCCATAGATTAGCCACATGGTCTGCGGATTCTCTCTAGGAGAGTTAAAGGCCCGGAAGTACCTAAAAGCGAACTGAAGCTAGAGGGAAGCTAAAGGATCAGTGAGTCCCAGAAACGAGGTGAAAGGTCAAAGAGGCCCTTATATGCAAGCTGAAGGGTCAGTAGACCGCAGAAACAAGTTAAAATCCAGGGTGTGTCTAGAAGTAAGGTGTGGGGTCAGTGAGCCCTAGAGGTGAGTTGAAGAGTCAGTGAGAACCTAGATGATCAGACGAACTGTAAGGTTAGTGGGCCCTGAAGCTGAAGAGTCAATAAGGCAAACTGAAGCTCACGTACGAAGGAGTCTCTACAGAGGAGCTGATGGACGGGGGAGCCTCCATAGATGAGTCACATGGTCAGTGGATTCTCTCTAGAAGAGTTGAAGGCCCGGAAGTTCTTAAAAGCGAACTGAAGGGTTAGTTAAGAACTTGAGGGAAGCTAAAGGATCAGTGAGTCCCAGAAACGAGCTGAAAGGTCAGAGAGGCCCTATATCAAAGCTGAAGGGTCAGTGGACCGCAGAGACAAAGTCCAGGGTGTGTCTAGTGGACCGCAGAGAGGAGGTGAAGTCCAGAGAGTGTCTAAAAGCAAGGTGTAGGTTCAGTGAGGCCCTAGGGGAAAGCTGAAAATTCAGTCAGTCTCAAAAGAGTTGGAGTTGGAAAGTCAGTGAGGCCCCAGAGGATCAGTGAGGCGCTAGAGATGAGATAAAGGTAAGTCCCTAGACGCGATCTGTAGAGTCAGTGGACCGCAGAGACGAGGTGAAGTCCAGAGAGTGTCTAGAAGCAAGGTGTAGGGTCAGTGAGGTACTAAAGGAATGCTGAAGGATCAGTCAGTCAGTCAGTCTCAAAAGGCGAGCTGGAAAGTTAGTGAGGCCCCAGAGGATCAGTGAGGCGCTAGAGGTGCGATAAATGTAAGTCCCCAGACGCGATCTGTAGAGTCTAGAAGCAAGGTGTAAGGTCAGTGTGGTACTAAAGGAATGCTGAAGGATCAGTCAGTCAGTCAAAGGCGAGCTGAAGAATCAGTAAGGCCCTAGAGGATCACATCATCTCTAGTGGTGGACGGTAAAGTCAGTAAAGCCCTTGAGGAGAGCTGCAGAGTCAGTGAGGCGCTATATGCAAGTTGAAAGGTCAGTGCGCCCCAGAAACGAACAGAAGTCCAGGGAGTCTCTTGACGCAAGATTTAGGGTCGGTCAGGCTCTAAAGAAAAACTGAAGATCCAGCCAGTCTCAAAAGGCGAGCGAAGGGTCTGTGACGACCTAGAATATCAATGAGTCTCTAAGGGCGAGCCGTAAGTTCAGTAGGTTCTAGAGACGAGCTGAAAGGTCGGAGAGCCCCTAACTGCCAGCTGAAGGGTCAGTGGGCCCCAAAGATGAGCTGAAGTCTAGAGAGTATCTAGAAGCAATGTGTAGGGCCAGTTAGACAAACTGGTCGGTCAGTGGGGCTTTAGATAAAAACTGAATTCCCAGGAGTCTCTAGAAGCGAGCTGTAGGGTCTGTGAGACCCTAGAGGAAAACTGAAGGGTCAGTCTGAGTAATCCGAGAGACCCTATAGGCGAATTGGTGGAGTCTATACCCCTATAGGCGAGCTGGTGGACGGGTCAGGGCCTAAAAATTGTCACTGGGTCTTACTCCACATAAAAACTCTGTTTGTATGTCAGTTGTAGCGACAAAGTGTGCCTGCAATTGTTGTTGTGTACCGACTACACACACACTCACACAAATACAATTTGTTTGCAAGATGCAATAATGGGGTTGACATTTCCTCTCTCCCTCTCTCTCTCCAGCTCCCCCGCTCCCTGTGTGTGTGTAAATAAACGAGTTACGAAAGTATATAACTATGGAACATATGTCCGTCCTTTCATTCATCCAAGGCATTGATCCATCTATCCATTCATCCATCCAATCGTCCAGCCAATATTGAAAATGATGACCAATTGTTGAATTTACAATATCGAACAGAAATGGTCACAAACACACACACACATACTTAAATTATTTGTAAGATATTGACAAGAGGGTGATAAAGAGAGAGAGGGCGTACAAGGAGTATAGATATGTAGCTTCGTTGTCTACATTCCCCAAGATATGAAGAAAAGAATAAATATCTTGAGATAAACAACAAATGAAACTAGGAAAAAAAGAAAATGAACTTGTCAAAGACACAATTACACATACACGCATACTCACACTTACACACTTCCACATTCTGAGAGGCGAGCTAAAATCCCAATAAGTTTAAAATTGAAATCAGGACATTTCTGTTAACAATGTTTGAGCTTTAACCCCAAGGATATGTGGCCGATAACAAAGACTGCACTATATTGGAAAACGATACTAAAATAGAAAAAATTGGCGAAGTAGTGGAAGTAGTTAAGAAATGAAGGACTTGTTGGAGGCAAAACTGGACCAAAGAGGCCTTTAACATGCTTCTGAAGTTGAAAGGTTTTTTCAGGCGACTTCAAAGGACACATGAGTTGATATAGACAAGGTAAGGGATCTGTTAGGAACTAAGGAATCTGGAAGTAAATTTTGCCGATATTAAGGACATGCATTTCCTTATATATGGTGCGATGGGACATAGAGCCCTAAGGGGCGTGCTGAAGAAATAATGGTAGAAATATGGATTAATAGGTACGACAGGATTTACTGTCATACAAACTAAAATTCCTAACGTCCTTATGGACAAGGGAGGTAGGACAAGCTGAGAGGACCAAAGTAGCCCTCAACATGCCCCTAAAGTTGAAAGGTATTTTCAGGCGACTTCAAAGGACACATGAGTTGTTATAGAAAAGCTAAGGGTCGGTTCGTTCGCGAAAATGAATTGATGGGAGAAATAATGGACGAGATGGAGACCTAGGTAGTTTTTTTTATAGATGAATAGGTGAGAGAGGTATTACTGCAATACAAATTAAAATTCAGGACTTCCTTATGGACAGGGTTGGTAGATGAGAGGACCAAAGTAGGCCCCAGGCGACTTCAAAGGACACATGAGTTGATATAGACAAGCTTAGGGGTCTGTGAGTAATTATGGAGGAACTGAGGAATCTAGAAGTCTATTTTGCCGATATTAAGGACATGAATTTTCTTATATATGTCGCAATGGGCTATGAAGCCTTAACGGGGGAGCTGAAGAATTGATTGCAGAATTAATGGAAGTGTTGGCGACCTAGGTAGTTTTTATAGATGAATAAATGTGACGGGCATTCCTGCACTGCAAACTTAAAATCTGGACGAGCGGGGAAAGACAATATAAGAGGCTATGAGAACTTCATAGAGACTTTCAGGTACAGAAAGGTAAGGCGTCAACACAGGCTAATTTAAGGGCCTGGATTCCCTATACAGGGTGAGACGAAAAAACTGCAACCAAATTCAGACTGCTGTTATTTCTAAGCCAGCCGTCCGACAGCTGTTAAAATATTCCTGTGACAGCTCATTATATTGATTACAAGCGTACAAAAGCATTGAAAAATGAGCTCGGGGTAAAGCCATTGAAATTTCAAAAAGTTCAAGAACTTACACCGCAACAGAAAGAAAGTAGACTCAAAAGAAATAAAGAGTTGGTCGAAAGTGGTGAACTGCAGAGTTTGGTTTTCTCCGATGAGAAAACATTCGTTGTACAGCAGTTTGTAAACAAACAACATTATCTTGTTTACTTGCCAAAGAGGTCAGCTGAAAATGTGCACCTTCGGTTGGCCACTAGAACTCAAGCGCCGGCCATGGTGATGGTGTGGGTTTCCATAGCAGCCGATGGTCGCTCTCCGCTCGTATTAATCGACCGTGGCATCAGAATAAATTATGGCGTTTGACTTTGTTGCAGTTTTTTTATCTCACCCTGTATAAGTGGTTATCGATTATCAGGGCGTCTTTTTAGAACAGTGTGATTAGACAAAATGGAGGCAATAATATATTTCCAAATGAATTAAACCCCAGAGCCTTGATAAAAAGTTGAATGGCCAACTAGACTTTTTAGTGGAACTAAAGTTCTGGGGTTTTCATGTTGAAACTATAATGACGTCTGTAAAAATTCTCTGTCCTTGCAGCTCAAATAAATCGCCGACTCCTGCCTCTTCAGTTTCTCTAAAAAATCCCATTGAAAACTTCCCTTAAATTAAAAAAAAATAAAAACCTTGCACCCAGGAAAATAATACTACATTCTGTCGTCGACATAGTAAATTGCTTTTAAGTGATATACTGTCACAATAATATTACAACAACTACAAAACCATTTTGAAAAAAAACATATTTCGGTGAATTTGAATTGATGTTGATGATAATTTCAAATGTTGTTTGTTATATTGTCGGGTCATTGCAACAGTTTTCTTCTTTTCTTTTTCAAATAAATATCTACCGTGTCGTATATTCTGACGCAGAAATGTATGTAGATAAATTATTATGGTTACGAGGGGAAAAGTGATTAAATCACAATTAGAAAATAAGAACAAATTTCAATTGTTTCTACTTCTTCAAAAGGAATTTTTATTGAACGTACAATAGTGCGTATGAGTGCTGTCACCACGTATACGCAGTATGGGGTCAGTTATATTTTTAAAAATAGGACTTAGGCATTTTGTATCTGTTTCAAAACTGAAAAATTGAAATAGAGTGGGTGAAAAATAATTTTGAAATATTTTATCAATGGCGAATACCTATCTCACGTATTGCCTGGTCCGCCAGATCATCTCTAAAGGTTTCCTGGTCTATTAGAAGTTCATCCTAGTATATGGATGAGCTTCTAATGGACCTGCGACATAAGTATCTTGTCTATGGAGACTCAGTGGCCCTTTTAGTACTGAGTCAGAGAAGACTCAGTGACCTCTTTGGAGAATCATTTGTCATTTAGTAGCTTTTCTATGGAAATTCAGTAATCCATCAAAAGCTGACGTGTATTTGTATATAAGCTGAAAGGGCTGGGTAACTCCATAGACAAGCTGAAGGGTTAATAAGTTTCTAGAGGAAAGCTGAAGAGTTACTGGGGTTCTACAGGCGAGCTGAAGGGTCAGTGAGGCCCTAGAGGAAAACTGAAGGGCAGGTCAGTCTCAAAACTCGAGCTGAAGAGTCAGTGTGGCCGTAGAGGCGTGCTGAATTGTCAGTAAGTCCTTAGAGGAGAGCTGAAGGGTCAAGCAAGCAAGCTGAAAGGTAAGTGCACCCCAGGGACGAAGGGAAACTGATGGATCAGTGAGGCCCTAGAGAAGAGCTGAAGTGTCAGGGAAGCCCTATATACAAGATGTTGGTCAGTGTGCCTCAGAGACGAGCTGCTCTACAAGCAAGATGTAGGGTCAGTGAGGCACTTGGCAAAACTGATTAATCTTGGAGATTCAACGTCCTGTCCTCCTGTGCGACTATCGAGACTCACTGTTACGTCAGCTCATCTTTGAGACTTACTGTCCACCAGCTGCTCTATATGGTGGGCCACTCATAAGCTTATCAATGGGAAGTCAGTGGCCCACCGGCTCCTCTGTGGAGTGTAAGCGCCCAACCACCTCCTCGCTTCTGACTCGGCACCACCTCGTCTATGGAGATGCAAAAACTCGTCGGTAGAAACTTAGTTTCACTGTGAAGTGTCAGTGGCCATTCAGCTCCTCTATGGACCACCAGTTCTTCTGAGAAAAGTCAATGGCTCACCTGACCCTGCGCTCTGTGTCAGTGCCCCACCCAAATATCCAATAACTCGTCGGTAGAAACTTAGCTTCACTGTGAAGAGTCAGTGGGCATTCAGCTCTTCTATGGACCAACAGTACTTCTGAGGAAAGTCAATGGCTCACCTGACCCTGCGCTCTGTGTCAGTGCCCTACCCAACACCCGCACCCCCACACGGCAAATGTTTTCCTATGAAGAGTCCATGGTCAACAGCTTCTTTCTGGAGAGTCAGTTGCCAACAGCTCTTCTACAGATAGTCATTGAACCACCGTCTCCTCTATGGAAAGTCAGTGGCCCACCATCTTTTATATGAAGTGCACCACGAACTACTCTGTGGAGTGTCTGGACCCACTCATCAGCTTATCGCTGCTGGCTTGGCAGAGACTCACTTCAACTCATCTATGGAGACTTCCTCCAGCCCGCCTATGGAGACTGACCCCAGCTCGTCTATGGTGACTGACTCCAGCTCGTCTATGGAGCCTCGTTTTAGCTCGTCTGTGGAGACTCACTCATGCTTGTCGTTGTAGACTCACTCCAGCTCGACTATGAGTTTTAGTTACAGATCGTCTAGACTCACTCCAGCTCGTCTATGGATATTTACTCCTGCTCGTCTGTTGTCTATAGAGAGTTGCTAATACCTCCTGGCCATCGAACGCCCCATCCCACTTTAATATAACTATAAGGAAACTTTTAACGTTCATATTTTATTTATGGCCTCGTGTTTTCAACATTTTATTTTTGTTCAGTTTCAACATTTTATTTTTGGACATTCATTCAGTTTTTTTGAGCGAGCAATTTGTTGTGTGTGTGGCTTTCTCTTCTATTTTGTTGTCATCTTTTGCCGTTCTATTCACCCATTTTGTATTTACATAAGGCAAGCAATGAATGGTGTCCCTCTTTTTGTTTTGACGGACGAAAATTTTATTTCAATTTCAATTTGTTTGATGTGATGTTTTTTCCAAAATTTTTGGTGTTCATCGCTGGTCTGGAATTCCGTAACTATAAGGTTTATTTAATTTAATGTTGACACAATGACAAAAACAATAACAAAACCAACAACAAATATTGGTATGCTAAAAATGCAATAAAAAATCCAAAATTTAAATTTTCCGAAACCTAGGTATTCCCTGCCTTACCCCCAGGTAAACATTACCATCGTTCTCCACTAATAAACAAAGGTTGTTTTTATGCTGCTCTTATATTACACCTAATTCAGGGGTTGAAACTTACTTAAATCACGCTGATCTTATTGGAAAAGTTTCCTCTTTGCTAACAGATAACTCTACTTTGATTTGCATGGGTGATTTTAATCTTCCTAATGTTTCTTGGGTCTCGGGTGATAATAAATTAGATTATGTACCCTCTACTTACCCAGTTGTACTCGACGCTTTTTGGGATAAGATTTATGAACTTTGTTTATACCAAGTAAATTTTATACTCAATGGTAAGGAACGACTCCTAGATTTAATTTTCTCATCTTCCCTAAATATTTCGCTTTGTAGAGACCTCCATTTGTAATTCCTGAGGATACATATCATCCAACGCTCCTTTTAAACCTTGAATTAAGGAACACTCTGTCCGATATTACTGTTATTAAAACTTTATCTAGTAGGCGAAAATTTGCGAAGGCCAATATACCCCTACTACGCTCTCTCTTATCAGGTTCTATGTGGTGCATCAATGGCGACATTGATTCACGTGTTTCTAAATTTTATGAACAGCTCAATTTAGCTCTAGCTAGCTCCGTACCAATGGCAAAACCATTAGTTGACCAAGGCCCTGCTTGGTTTACACCTACACTAAGACGTCTACGTAATATTAAAAATAGACTTTTCAAAAATTTCAAAAAATCTAACACTGCCGTAAATTATTCAAAATATTCCATGGCAAGAAATAGATATAATTCGGAAAACTCCAAATGTTATTCTCAGCATTTAGCCCAAATGCGGCAGAATTTATTAAACAATCCTAAGAATTTCTTTAAATTTGTAAACTCCAAAAGGAGAGCTCAGAAATTTCCCTCCAGCATGAAACTTGGTAGTAAAGAGTCTTCAGACAATCTTGAAATTGCAAATTTATTTGCTGACTTTTTTCAGTCATCCTATACCCAGGGCACATCTAGAGGCCCTTGCGAAATTCATACCACTTCATTGAATCACTTTCCCTGCATTATCTTAACCGAAGACGAAGTCTTAAATGGTTTAAAGACATTACGCTCCTCATTTTCCCCTGGCCCTGACGGTGTTCCAACCTATATTTTAAAATCTTGTGCTAGAGAATTATACTTACCATTGACTAAGATATTTAATTACTCCTTGAAAATAGGTTATTTTCCAAGCTTCTGGAGATCGAGTTTTGTTATTCCACTTCATAAATCAGGCAATAGACGTTTCATAGATAACTATAGATGTATTGCTAAGTTAAGTGCCATTCCTAAACTTTACGAACTCTTAGTCTCACGTCGGATGTCACATTTTATAAAAAGCATATTATCACCTTTTCAGCATGGTTTTATGAAAGGCAGATCTACTACTTCTAATCTTTTAGAATTTGTGTGCCATGTTCACAACGGATTTATAAATAAACAACAAACTGACGCTATTTATACAGACTTCAGTAAAGCCTTTGATACCGTAGTGCATAAGCTTTTGCTATATAAACTCGATACTATGGGTTTTCCGACAGTTCTGTTAGGCTGGATTTCATCATACTTCACCTCAGGGTAGTCATTTGGGCCCTTTACTTTTTGTTTTGTATCTTAATGATCTCCCGGATCACATTCGATTCTCTAAAATATTAATGTATGCTGATGATGTGAAGCTTTACATGCATATAAATTCCCTTGACGATTCGACTTTCTTACAGTACGATTTACATTCCCTTGTGAACTGGTGCAGTGCCAACGGTATGTCCCTTAATCTTAAGAAATGCAAAAAATTTTCCTTATCACGATCTCAGCCAATACATTCTAACTACTTTATTGGTTCATACAAATTAGAAAATGTTGATTCCTTTACTGACCTCGGTGTTATTCTAGATCCTAAACTACGTTTTCATTTACATATTGACTCATGTGTTAATAAAGCCAAGTCTTTACTAGGTTTCATAAAACGCTGGTCTAAAGAGTTCGATGATCCATATGTCACCAAAATATTATTTGTAAGTTTAGTTCGCCCAATATTAGAGTACGGATGTATTCTGTGGAGTCCTTTTTATAAATGCTACTCGGATAAAATCGAATCAGTTCAAGTTCAATTCCTGATTTTTGCTCTACGGGGCCTTAACTGGAACCCGACAGAATTACTTCCACCTTATGAAAATCGTTTACTGTTAATTGATCTCCCAACACTTGAAAGGAGGCGGTTTATGCTAAGAGCGTTATTTATTATCAAATTAACACGCGGTTTGATTGATTCTCATTTTTTAACTGGGGAAGTTACTTATAATATTCCTTCTCGTAGAACTCGTCATTTCGAACCTTTAAAGTTATCTCTCGCAAGAACTAATTTCGCAATCAGTAACCCATTGAGATCCTTATGTGTAATTTACAATAGTCTATGTAATAGTATTTGTTTAAGTAATTCGTTGAACTCTATTAAAAGATCTATTCTTCACATGTGATTGTATATGTTCACTTACCTATTTTTTTATACCCTCCACCATACTATGGAGGGTATATTAATTTTGTCATTCCGTTTGTAACTCCTCGAAATATTCATGTCAGACCCAACAAAGTATATATATTCTTGATCAGCGTAAAATTCTAAGACGATTTAGCCATGTCCGTCTGTCTGTCTGTGTGTCTGTCTGTCTGTCTGTCCGTCTGTCTGTCTGTCTGTCTGTTGTAATCACGCTATCTTTCGAACAAATTGAGATAGAAGGCTAACATTTTGCACACATGTATTTTTTCCCAGTAGGCAGGTTAAGTTCGTAAATGGGCCATGTAGGTCCAAGTTATCATATAGCCCCCATATAACGGTACCTCCCGATATTCGGTATTTTGATGATTTTAGCGACATTATTCACCGGAATTATTTCAAATTTGGCATTTGAAGTTTGTAATGGATGCTACAGCCTAAGACAGAAAATTATCTGTGCAGGTCCACGTCTTCCTGTAGCCCCCATATAACGGTACCCCCCGATATTCGGTTTTTTGATGATTTTAGCGACATTGTTTACCGAAATCGTTTCAAATTTGGTATTTGAAGTTCGTAATGGATACTACATCCTAAATCAAAAAATGAGCCATGTAGGTCCACGTCTTCATATAGCCCCCATATAACGGTACCCCCCGATATTCGGTATTTTGATGATTTTAGCGACATTGTTTACCGGAATCGTTTAAAATTTGGTATTTGAAGTTCGTAATGGATACTTCATCCAAAGTCAAAGAATGAGCCATGTAGGTCCACGTCTTCATATAGCCCCCATATAACGGTACCCCCCGATATTCGGTATTTTAATGATTTTAGCGACATTATTTACAGGGATTGTTTCAAATTTCGTATGTGAAGTTCGTAATGGATACTTCAGCCCATGCCAGAAAATTGTCTGTGCAGGTCCACGTCTTCGTATAGCCCCCATATAACGGTACCCCCCATATTCGGTATTTTGACGATTTTAGCTACATTATAAACAGATTTTTCTTCAAGTTTCGCATTTAAATATTGTAATAATTTATGACAAAAGTTGCCTATGCAGGTCCACGTCGTCGTATAAGCATTCGGTATTTTTAAGATTTTAACAGAATTTTTAACGGTTTTTTTTTTTTTGGAAATTGCCAAATTTGTACCAAATGGTGGAGGGTATTAAAAGTTCGGCCCGGCCGAACTTACAGCTTCTTTACTTGTTTTATTTTAAAAAGCTCATTTTTGCGGCACCTGATCTACATCTCCCTTTGCGGAACCAGTAGACCCAGCCTTTGAGCACTAGTTGTCAGAATCTTTAAGTTCAGTGATAGCTCATTATATTGTTTACAAGCGTACAAAAGCATTTTGGTGAGAATGTTCCAGAAAAAAAGTTATTCGTGATGGAATTCAAGCGTGATAGTGCGATTTCTTTATATTTGGCTGGGAAACCACAAGTGGCTATCGTTTGAGTACTCCAGCATTTAAATGTGAGTAAATCTTTTGTGTCTCGTACCATCGCTCGTTACCGTGATACTGGTAGCGTAGCCCGACGTCAAGAAAGTGGACGGAAGAAAACAGCAACATCAGCAGAAATGGTTCGAAAAATAAAGAAGCGACTTGATCGAAACGCACGTCGTAGTGGCCGAAAAATGGTTCGCAATATTCCCTTCAGCAAACATTAAAAAATGAGCTCGGAGTAAAGCCATTGAATTTCAAAAAGTGCAAGAACTTACACCGCAACAAAAAGAAAATAGACTCCAAAGAGCTACAGAGTTGCTTCGCTTGGCCGGAAGTGGTAAACTGCCGAATTTGTTTTTCTCCCATGAAAAAACATTCGTTGTCCATCAGTTTGCAAACAAACAAACTAATCATGTTTACCCTGCACCTTTGTTTGTGTTTAGATTAGAAAAGAGTGCAATCTCCCTCTTCGATTGTCAATTATATTCTGGATCCTGCTCGGAAGATCAATGTTTTGAATAATGAGAATAGAATCCAATCTCCCTCTTCGATTGTCAACTCTATGCTCTATTCGGCTCGACTGGAGCAATGTTTAGTGAGAAAGGAATACAATCGCTACGTTTGGGTGTAGATTCAATTCTGATTTTTATTTTTAAAAATATGTTCCCTAAATACTACTGAAACTAATGTAACTTAACCTAGTCGTAGCCACACAATTATTCATATCTATTCTAATATTAAATGGAGAACATTGCAGGTCTTGACATTTCATTCAAGTGGTCTTGTACATCTACTGAGCGCATCTATATCTGTGCGTGTGGGTCATAAACTTTATTATCTCACACATTATCTCACAGTATGGGTCAGCGCACAAGATCATCGAATTGTTCACGTGTGGTATTTTATGGCGGCTGGGAAATATGTAAATCTAACTTAACCTAATCGTAGCCACATAATTATTCATATCTATTCTAATATTGAATGGAGAACACTGCAGGGCTGCTTGACTTTTAATTTAAGTAGTCTTGTGCACCCCTGAGAGCATCGATATCTGTGCATGTGGGTCATAACCTTTATTATCTCACACATTATCGTATGCGTCAGCGCACAAGATCACCGAATTGTTCACGTGTGATATTTTATGGCGGCTGGGAAATATGTAATTTTAGAATATTTATTGCTAGATTTTCCTAGCGCCTCAACCGCACTCAAAAGTAGGTACAAAATATTTTATAAAGGTTGGCCACTAGAACTCAAGCGCCGGCCATTGTGATGGTGTGGGCCGTCATAACAGCCAATGGTCGCTCTCCGCTCGTATTAATCGACCATGGCATCAGAATAAATGCCGAATATTATCGCGAAAATATTCTGGAGGGTGTATTAAAGCCTTGGACACGCAAACACTATAGCCGCAGACCTTGGACATTCCAACAGGACTCAGCACCACCGCACTCAGCACGCGCCACCCATGAATAGTTACAAAATGAGGTTCTGCGCTTCATTTCCGGCGCACAATGGACACCAAAATCCCTGGATACCAATCCGTTGGACTATTTTGTCGGGAGTATTTTGGAAAGCAAGGTTGGCAATAAAAAATACCAAAGTGTCGATCACCTTAAGCAAGCGCCTCGCCGGGAATGGACCAAAATAGCGCAGAGCAAAATTTTGGGAGCGTGTGACGGTTTCATTGGCCATTTGAAGACCATAATTCGTGCCAAAGGTGACCAATTCGAATAAATCTAAACTTATTCTAAATTTTGATGCTATTTCCGAGCATTACTAAATTATTTTTTTTTTACTTCAACAGAAGAAATCACTCACTAAACTCTACAATGACCGTGTGAACATTGACTTAAGCAACTAAATACTTTTCAAGTATAGTGACCAAGGTCCCGAGTTTTATTAGAATTTTTAATTTTTTAATTTTTTTTTAAGGACAATGACCAAGGTCCCGGTTTTTATAAAGAATTTTTACTCAGTCATTATTTTAAACATTTTTTTAGCTCTTTCTCCTTCATTGAATTTCATGACAGTCATCCCAGTTGCTTCCAATTATGCAAATCGAAACATAAGTCCCTAAAACGTTTCCACAACTGTCATCAAACTTTAATAACTTTCCCGTTTAGGTGTCAAACAAAACTAAAACTTCATCAAATATGGCCAAATAGCAAACATTGTAACACAAGCGGACTTTTTAAGTGGCTCCCAAAAACAAATATTCCATAGCGAACGAAATTTCATCAAACGAAATGGACTGCCAACTACATAACCTCACTTTCATCCAAAACCAAAAAAAAATGGAATAAGCCAAAGGACATGCAGGATCAATTGAATATTTATGTTTATGGTCACAACAACTACCCTTCTCCTCCCACTTTAATAAGTTGACCAAAAATCCTTGTGGTTGGGGTACAATTGAACCCGTTCCTTTTCCCCCTTTATTTTTGTCATTGTTGCTGCGCTGCCATTGATATTTGCAAGACATTTGTGCAGAAGAAGAGAAAAAATCAACCAAAAATGGAAAATTGAAAATTTTCAAACATTTATGTTGTGAACGTGACTGGAAACATGATGTGTTACTTCATGCTTAGATGTTATTATTCGTTATGGATATTCAATAAGCTGGGGAGATGGTTTGGTTCGAATCGAATCGGATGGATGGTTGGTTGGTTAGCTAGTTGGTCATAAGATGAATATGAGAATAGTAATTCCAAAATAATTGAATGGTTTCGAACGGCATGAACAATGTGTGAAATGGAGAATAATAATGTGATGTGATGATGTTGACAAAACATAAACTACTTAGGGGGAGAACTATCGAAAATCTCATCTCAAACAAAAAGTAAAAAAAAAAAATAAATGAAATTTTTATATTTCTGGCAGAACTGTGTGTAGTTGGTTGATTGGCTTACGAATGCGCAGCTAGACGAATTCGCCAACCGTGTCTCTCGGAGACCCTTGGGCCATTGTGATCACTCAGTATGGCAACCACGATTCTAAGCTCTGACCTGCTAAATGATAGAAGGTAGTTTGTTCTTCTCCAAATGGCCTCAAAGTTTAGGTACATAAGCAACTTGTCATCCTGTCATATTAATGTCAGATTATAAGGAACAAGTATAAAAGCTGAAAGTTCGGCCGAACTCCACCATTTGGAACGAATTTTGCAATTTCAAAAAAAAAAATAAAATCCGTTAAAATCTTAAAAATTCCGAATGTAGCCGTTATATTAGGGTCTATACGACGACGTAGACCAGCATGGGTAACTTTTGTCATTAGCCAAATCATCAAGAAACCGAATACATGGAGATACCATTATATGGGACTATACTAAAACGTTGACCTGCACAGACAATGTTCTCTCGTAGGCTGTAGTATCCATTACGAACTTCAAATACCAAATTTGAAACAATTCCGGTGTATAATGTTTCTAAAATCATCAAAATACCGAATATCGGGACCTGCACAGACAATTCTCTGTCTTAGGCTGTAGTATCCATTACGAACTTCAAGTGCCAAATTTGAAACAATTCCGGTGAATAATGTCGCTAAAATCATCAAAATACCGAAAATAGGGGGAGGTACCATTACATGGGGGCTATACGAAGACGTGGACCTGTACAGACAATGTTCTGTCATAGGCTGTAGTATCCATTACGAACTTCAAACACCAAATTTGAAACAATTCCGGTGTATAATGTCGCTAAAATCATCAAAATACCGAATATCGGGAGGTGCCGTTTTACGGGGGCTATACGAAGGAGTGGAACTGCCCGAACAATTCGCTGTCTTAGGCTGCAGTATCCATTACAAACTTCAAGAGCCAAATTTGAAACATTTCCGGTGAATAATGTCGTTTGAGGGTTATACTAAAACGTGGACCTACATGGCCCATTTTCAATACCAAAAGCCATGCAGACAAAATATACATTTGAGTAAAATTTTACCAACCTACTTCATTTCGTTCGGAAGCTGATTAATTTCACACTGACGTATGGACGGACTGACAGTGCTAATTATGCTGATCAAGAATATATATACTTTGTGTGGTCTAAGATTTATATTTCGAGGTGTTACAAATGGAATGACAAACTTAATATACCCTCCATATTATGGTGAAGGGTATAAAATGATATGTCACAAAGTATTCCATGCGAAGACTACAAGCTGCTTATATACGCAGCCGGCAACCGGTTTCCAAGTGCCACCTTCTTCCAGAGATCTAAAGTAGTATTCTTGGCTTCGCCCTCGGTTAAAATATCCAGCACACATCTTTGCTTTAGTCAACGTTACGTCGTTAAAAGTGTTTGCAGTCCCATCATTCTTTTTCCCAGGGTTCGAGAGTGATTTAACCATTACCCACAGTTTACTCATATCGGTTCCAACACCTCAGATGGTCCACTTTTCATCTTATGCTCCTGTACTAAACGTTTGAATTTCACTCTAGATTCATTGACTTTATGGCCAATAGAGTTGGTACACTGGAGCTCATTTAGTTGTCCCGCGGACCCTGCTGAAAAATTTGCTCTTTTTTCGTGTATGAATTCGACCAATAGATATATAGCGAGCGGCTGCTGCTTTGATGATACCTAGGATCTTTTCAGCTTCGGGTCCTGGAACTTCGATTAGAGCTTGTTTTGTTTCGTCCAAGAAGCTTCGTATATTAGGAATCTTATCACGCTCGCCATTAGTTTCGCATGTTGTTTCCAATATGCTTGAGATAATTTCATTGCCCTCCATCGTTTCCTCTAAATCTCGGATGTCCAGGAGAAATTTTTGTTTTGGAGTTTCGACAGTGATGTCTTCTCTGTACCAACTCTATTGCCTATTCAAGTTTCTTAGCATGTCGATCCCTATTTCTCAGTTCGATGTGAACGTTTCCCTCCTTCCTTTTCTGGTTTTATAGAGGTTTTCATATTTCTGAGAATATCTGCTTAACTGCAATTCCCTTTTTCGCTTCTTCTATTCCGACTCCAATTTCTTCTGGTTTTATAGAGGTTTTCATTTTTCTGATAATATCTGTAGAACTGCAATTCCCTATGTTCTCGCTACGATTTTTCTACGATCAGATTTATCCTTGTTATTGTTTCGCCTTCTCGTCACTGTCGACCAATGAGGTGCAATTTCCTTTAATTTTTTCCCCCATTACGAGTCCGGAAGTTCGCACTTTTGCTTTGTTTTGATCCTTGCCGGGGGTAAGAATGCAGTTCTTTTTTGATTGCTCCTGAGGGCTAATTCATCCAACTCGGTTTGCACTTCTTTATTCTCATATTTTGTGAATTTATTTCCTGGGACCTCTCCCATGACTCCGTTTAACGCTATTGATTCTCTGTTTTCACGTAGCTGCATGTATAGTGCCTGCATGAGGTTCTACGTATGTTTTCATAAATATTTTTAACCTGGCTTATTATAGATTTCATCGCGTTTTGTTTGTTGCCGAGTCTGACGAAGCCAGTCTCTTCCTCCACTTTGAGGCGGGTAATATAGTTTTCGCCACTTTCTCCATTTTTATCAACAGTGCTGGTGCTTCTTTGCAAAATTTTCGGAATTGTAGCCATTGTTTTGGGTGGTGTTCTTATCGTAACTACACTGAGTTTGAAGGGGTTATTCAATCTGGTATCTTCTAGTGCGTTGTTATTGTTCGTGCTTCAATAGATCCTAACACAAAGCCGTCATCTAAGATCGTTGTGTAGTAACGTTTGTGGTCTCATGGTTGTCTATGCATGCAGGGAGTCCATACGAAGGATGACGAAGAACCCTTATGAGTTTCGACGTTCAGAGACAGACCCGCACAAATCAGGACCAAGTCAATTGGACCTACACCACCAACACAATGGGGGCGAATCTGAAAGCGTTCTTTGAGACTTCCCAAGTTTTAATAGGATGGAAACAGCTGCAGCATTTAATACCATCAGAAGTGTTCTCTGAAACGAAGTTTGGCGAACTATCAGAATTATGGCCAGTGAGCATTCCCATGTTTAGGAAAGTGTTACGTTTAGAGGTTATGAAATATGGCGATCTTATTATGGAGCAAAAGTACGGGTTTCCAAGTCATCAGACCGGGTGACACTATGGTAAGGCCTGGCGAACTGTGACACTCTCCTCATATTCGGGTGGGGACATCCTCATTTATTGTGCAGAATGTGGATCAGCCAATCTGATCTGCCAGCGCTGATCCTCTCTGGTAGGCATTTAAATTCCCTAGTACCAGGCGGTTATATGCGGTTCACAGCTATTCATCGGCGGGATATACAAATTAGGCACATCCACCTCGGCAGTCCCACAGTTGACTGCTGCCCCCCTACATTCCATGTATGGGTAACTAGAGGTAAGCTCAAGCGAGGAAGGCCTGTATTGAACAGAACGGTGTAACATGAACGCAAATCCCCCGCATCCACTTCTGGTGCGATCCTTCCTCAATAAGTTGTAACCATAACAACGTTATAGGCCAGAATTTTCCTTGAGTTCGGTGTCCTGCACTGCTGCGATCAAAATATTCCTCAATTCCGCTATCTCAACAATTTTGCATCAGAGTCCGTTGCAATTAAATCGCAAAATGATGCGGTATATGTTGCTGTTCAGGAGACTGCGGTGGAATTCCATACCCCGGCGAAAACTCAGATGAGAGCGACGAAGACGTGGACTCATTGAGGACTACGTTGTTGCAGCGCGTCGCAAAATAATCCCTTTCGCTGTAGCCTCGCAACCGATTTAATCCCGAACAATTTCTAAAGTACACCCATTCTCTACCTCCATTACATCGAAGCGGAACAAATCAGACAAACCGAACAAAATCCGAGATATTCTTCGATCCCGTCATGAAACAAAAAAAATCGAATCAGGTATTCCGGTACATGCAGTATAATAAACAAACACGAACATACATATACTGAGGTGGCAGCCGCAGGCCGAAACTGGGATGTCCCGGTGTCGTTGAACCCGCTACCATGGAATTGAAACCATAAGTTGGTGTTTTTCACCTCGCCTTTTAACACCTAATGTTTAAGAACTCGTCATTACCCTGCATCGATTTTGAGACACTCCTGTTGGCTTTATGACTGTCCTCTATGCAACATCTGCCTTTTATTTTATAACCCGTGCCAAGAATTTTAAACTTCCATAAGAAATTCTGCCGATGACTTTAATTTCATGTAAAAACTTAAAAATATCTTTTGTATAAAAATCCTACCCTTTTTAGCAGTTTCTGCCCGTAGGTCATTGTCGCTTCCGATTGACGCTCTGTCGAGGAAATCTTATTACTATTACCAGTTTTTTTTTTGTCCTTTTCATTACAAGAAAACACTTCGCCACAGCTTGGCCGACACTTCGTCTACAATTCAGCTTAGTTGACACTTAAGTTATCTGGAAAACCGACATCATTATCATTGTCGTCATCAGCATCATTACTTTCATCGTCGTCGTCATCATCCTTGGTGCTTCAACATCCGTTCGGTCGTTCTCATATTCGTTTGTCAAATGTCCTTTGCTTGGAAGTTTCTTTTTTGTTAATCCGGTTTGTTTTTCTTTTCTTCTTGCCCGTCTTGTTGCTGATTTGATTTTTATTTTTTTGGGCAGCAAAAGTCAAATGATCCAGGAACGCCACCATAACTACGGGTCTGTGTCCTGTTGTGTGGTGAGTCCTCCCTTTATAAGTTGGTTATTTGTGATTGTTGGTTGGTTGATATTGTGGTTTTAAGTTTTGAATTTTATTCGTTTGAATCCAGCTTCTTCTTGGCAGGACCGTAAAATACAATTTCCTTTTAGAAGGAGGAGTGCTGAAGTGACACTATTTTAAAATGGAGACTGGTGTTGCGTTTACAGCTTAATTTCTTCGTATCAAATGCAATAAAAATTAAATTAGATAAAAATAGAGCTCTTTGATCTCTGAAAACACTCAAATCTATGCAGGACAATATTGCACTAGTTATTGACACTCATATAAAAGCTAATACTAGCCAGTTGTTGTTTTTCTAACTTCAGATATAAAAAATCATCTACCTTGAAAGGCTGTAGCCAAAGACAGAATTTATGCAGTATTGGATAATTACATCGGTGTCTGCATACGTATGAATACTACTTAGACCTGATTGATAGGCTTCTTCATCTAGAAGCTCCTTCTTGGACCTTGTGGACCCTTTCTGACACCTCTGTCTTTGGGGAGTTCTATTCATCATATGATAGATTGGATGACTCCCAATTAAGAAGATAAGAAGAATGCGGTAATGCTGACCACTGGTGTCATAAGCGGCATCCTGTTGCAGATTGTAAGGTGACATTCTGGCTGGTCTGCAGAACCACGACCGACCAATCGCGTTGTACGTTATCCAAAAGGTTTCCTTGACCACACCCTAGTGCTGCCGACTAGTACCTAAGGGACCTTGTTTCTACTTTTCAATTTATCCCAGATATCTGTGGTTTGCTCGGAAGACTAGAACATGCTGTCAAATGTGAACTCGAAATCAAATATCTCTCGACCTGCATATTCAGCTAGATTTTCATCTCCACCGTCTATGTGGCTGAATATTTTCATATTTCTCGCGAGGGAAAGGCGGCAAACTCTGATCTCTATGTCGTCTGGAGTGCGAGGAATTCCTGATAGGCAGAGGATAAACAGTTCTTGATTTATTATTCCACCTCCGGGAACTCCATGTTTCGCTCTGCGGGCTTCGAACTTCTTGTTCCAGAATTTCACAAACGACTGGAGTCCATACATTTAGTTGACTATCTAACATTTCAAACTTGGCCGAAGAATAGTTCTCTCGATAGGTCACACTGTTCTAAGACGCAGCTTGTTCTAGTTAAGTCCTCGACTAATACATTCAGCTGGATTTTCATCTCCGCTGTACATGAGGTTGAATATGTTCATATTACTCGCGAAAAGAAGGCGGCAAGCTCTGATCTCGATGTCGTCTAGAGAGCGAGGAATGATAGGCAGATGTTAAACATCTATTACCCCAGCTCCGGGAACTCCATGTTTCGCTTTACGTATTTCGAACTTCTTGTTCCAGAATTCCACGAACAACTGGCGTCCACACATAAAGTTGACTATCCAGCGTTTGAAACTGTGCAGGAGGATAGTTCTCTCGACATCCTCAAACAGTTATGGTGGTTCACTGTATCAAACGCCTTTGATAGGTCGAGAGGTTTGTTCTTTTTAGCCTCGGATTGTTCTTTTTTAGCCTCGACCATTATGTGTGGATATGGTGTGCAATGCCGTTGTGGCAATATGTTGTGGACGGAAGCCGTGTTGATGGTTAGCAACCGCATAGCTTCTTCTGATGCTGGCTAGTAGTAAGGCCTCAAAAGCCTTTGTTACAATCGACAAAAGCGAAATTGGCCTGTATGATTTGTCTTTGCTTGTATCCTTGCCTGGCTTCAGTAGCGGGACCACCCTATCTATTTTCCAGGCTTCGGGAACTATGTGAGTGACTAACAACAGGCTGAGGGCTTTAGTGAGTGCCAGTATATCCAATTGCTTCAACATTACCATTAATATTCCGTCCAGAATACAACGTTTTAAATAACCAGCGCAGCTCACAGAACGGTCACTATTTCGTCGTTAAACGTAACTGAGAAGCAATCATTCGTTTCCCCAGGTTTTCGGGAGCGATCTAACAGTTACCCACAACTCACTCATATCGGTTCCCATATTGTAACACTTCAAGTGATACGGTCACTTTTATCTCTTATGCTCCTGTAACATGCGGTTGACCTTCATTACCTTATCATTGAGTCTAGGTTGAACGACGGAAGGTTGAAAGGCGGGAGCACATTCTCCAATGCCTTTGCGGGGAAATTGGTCTCATTTCGGGTATTCAATCAGCAGGTGCATAGCGAGCGGCTGAGCTTTATGTTTGGAAAATCTCTTCTGCTATCACAATAAAATTAATCGTTAAAACTATCGATGTCTACCAGATGATCTACTTAACAAACAGGTAGTGTAAACCGGGATCAGCAATTTTATAAAAGACATCGCGTCTTTCCCTTTTGATAGTTGTAAGACACTAATTTATTAAAAATATTTTTTAAGAACTACTTATGATAATATAACTTAATCTAACAAAGCAACGAGTGTTAAATAGAGAGAGAGATCAACAGTACACATTTCTATTCACCATGCCACATGCAGCAATTGAAAGTTCTCAGCCTGTTGCACGATATCGAAAGTAAATTTGTGCGAACGAAAGCTAGTCTCTCACTTTCGTATCGGAATGCGTTCGTTCGTTCTTTCCCATAGCCTTATGTGACTCAGTGTTGCTAAATATACCTTTGAAAAATTAATGGCGAAATTAAACAAAAAAGGACAAAAATGACAGATTTAAACGCGAAAAAGCTGTAAAAAATACAACCATACGTCAGCTGGCTCTGTCTCTGACGGTTCAGTTGTAAATATTCAAATTGCAAGTAAAGTAGTAAGTAGTACCCGCCGCTGTGTAGTATATGATTTTTTCGTCCTGGAATATTATAATTGTATTTATTACTTTTACTCAACTTTTTGTTTCCATTTTCAATCATAGCAATAATTATGTTGAAAAAATTCCCTGATTATAATTCAGGAAACGACAGCAAACACACAAGTGACTGATTTTGACATTTGTGTTCGCATGGGTGCAAAATTACACTGAAATGCTTACGCTTTCATTCGTTTTGATGTTTGTACAATTTGTCGTTCTGATTGATTTTAGTGTGACGGAAATCAGCTGTTTATCGTGTAAAAGGTGGGCGAACGTGTTCTTTCGATATCGTGGAACAGGCAGTCTGTATTATTTATTTCTAATGACTCGAAAGTCTGGTCTGACCAAATTTTCTTATGTCATTTAATGTGGACTGTATTGAAAAGATACCCGTTTAACAAATGTCTCTCATCTTCACTACGTTGCCTCGCTATTCTCTTTTATTATAAAAACATATTTACTTATTGGTGAGCAGGTAGTTCACATGTATTCATTCATACCAAAATTAATTTCCTTGCTTCTGCATAAAAAGTTCTTATCTACCACACATAGAGTTTCACAACTCTTCACCCTAACCTTATCTCAAAGTAACCTCTTTTTGTCCTTCGAGTATAAAACCAGAGATAAGCGCTCGCTGTAGTGATAAATATTAGGGTTGTTCACATTTATTCATTCATACTATGATCTATATGGAAGTAGTTCACACCTATACATTTGTGCTCCAATTGGGATCATCTTTTCTCTATTTCTCTGCAACCTCGATTTTATTTTTATAATCATCATCCTTATGGAATAAGCATCACGGTACGTGATGCTAGATTTTGTCTACTTAAACTATCCTTAAAAATAGGAATCCTACAGGTAATCAGAAACTAACAGCTCAATCAAAAATAGGATAGTTCACATTTATTAATTTGTGGTAGAATCAGGTTCACTCTTTCTTTATAGCACAATAAATACATGTCCTCCTCCCGCATGAAAACTCCATAAATGCCTAATATAGAGTTCGACTTTCAGTCACCCTTAATCTCATCTTAATTTGAAATCTCAAAGTAACTTCTTTTTCCCTTTTACAAAGTAAACCAACTTCAATTTGAGAGTATAAAACCACTCACACACACAAACTGTGGTAAGCATATTCTTCAGTTGTTGTTGTTGCTGTTGTCAAGAAAAGGATTATATGACAACAAGGCACCACAGCAGCGACATTGTCAACCCATGGAGTTTACTGCTCCGGAAGAAGACAGCGTTCCGGTTAAAAAGGAAAAACTTCACAGAGATAAGTTTTCAAGAACTCTGCCAAAGACTGAGTGACTTGGCTGGCTGGCGTAGTGAATTGAATTTCCTTAATTTACACAAATTACAGAACAGCTCCATGTTTGGAATTGCGACAATGATGCTAATGATCATTAGCATAATACCGATGATTTTTATG
Organism: Musca domestica; assembly: GCF_030504385.1. Classification (NCBI taxonomy): domain Eukaryota; kingdom Metazoa; phylum Arthropoda; class Insecta; order Diptera; family Muscidae; genus Musca; species Musca domestica. The sequence continues at coordinate 5,388,800 of NW_026712355.1, read as the reverse complement.
GCAAATTATGTTTGGCGTATAAGACATGTCAACAGCGTTTAGAATAGGGTAGGAGATTTCTGAAATGTCTGGATAATGAAGAAGGGACAATGGGATAATAATAGTACTCATGTAGAATGGAAAGACATGGGTATGACACTATTAGTGAAGTATTTTAAGGATTTTCTTTGAATTTTCCACACAGCGTCAAAATACGAAATTAGTATTGTTACTTTTAAGTAAGTGTCTTAACGTCGAGGAAATTTTACAGCTAGGCTAAAATGGGTCTTCAAAAGCGGAAAGTCAGCAAACTAAAACTATAGCTGGAATTGTTCCCATACAGAGAAAGAGCCATCAGCAAATAAGACTGGTGGCGCTGGGCACACTTACCGAGTGGACTTCTTATCTGAAATGTTCAGACTGAAGGGGTGAGGCATATCCCCAGGAGGACGTACCCGTGAAATGGTTGCCAGTGAGAAGAATGAAGAAGGAAATCAACCATATACAGGAGTCGTGCAATGCCTGTAATGAAGTTGGGCATAAGATGACGGACTGTGGAAAATTCCTTTCTATGACACCAACTGAGAAAAAAGTTCTGTTCTAAACAATTGAGAATGTACTGCTTCTGTCTACAACACAAGGTAGACAAAAGATGCCTCAGCAACAACAAGTGTCAAATATGCACTTTAAGGCATCCTACGCTACTGCACGTGGACGAGGCTTTAGCGATGGAGAATAACGATGTTTTATGTTATGAAAGGATGACGGTTGCAGATGTTCAAAAGGATGTCAGGAGCGTAAACGAGGCTTCAGCTAAATAAATAGCTGTGTCTAATGAATAGGCCAAGTTATTAGATGAAGCAAGTTACAAGCTACGAACATGAAACTTGAGGGTAGCCTGAAGATTTCTGTCGATGCCAATGATGATCACCAAGGTTCAACGTGACTTAAAATTGAAGAATGATGTGAGTGAGTATAAATGCCGTGTCCTACAAAATGAAGTGTATATACTTAATTCCGAATTGGACATTGAACGAAAGGCTCGCGAGGCAGCGGTAGCCGAAAGGAGAGAAATGGTAGATTAATGGCAATGTCAAGGCAATGAAGGTAACCTTGATTTCACACAAAAATGAAAAGGAAGATGCCTTCAAACCTGTCACGAATTTGTAGAAGAAAGTCAAGAATGCCCTATGTATTACCGAGGAAACTAAGGACAAATTACGAGCTGGTAACCAGGAGGCAGAACCCAAGGGCAAGGCTTTGAAGGCGGTAATAAGAAACTTAGTGATGATTCTTGTTCAAAGAAAGCACGACTCGCAGCTGAAACCGAACGTAACATGTTAGCCGGAAAGCTATAGAGAAGAAGAGAAGATTTGCTCATATCACAAAAGGCATTTATAACATCTGAAATCGGGGCTGATGAAGTGGCCGCAAAATTAGCGGTCAATATCAACAAAGATATGATGGTTGAAGAGGCTCATATAGAAGTATCCAAATGCCAAAAGAAGCAAAATGTCATGTCGAGACGGAAAATGTCAATGGCAGATGAGCTGTACACCAAAGAGATCAAGACGAATAAGGGTGGCAATCTGGATCGCTGAATAATAAGATGCTCAAGGAAGCTCAAGTAGTGATGAAGATATGTGAGATGTTCAGACAGAAATGTGAGGCATATCAAGAGCGAACGGTGCGCCAGACAGCAGTAGCCGAAGGGAGAGAAATGGAAGATTATGTCAAGGCAATGGAGGTTGCCTTGATTTCACACAATAATGAAAAGGAAGATGCCTTCAATCTTGTCACGAATTTGAAAAAGAAAGCCAAGAATGCTGTGTGTGTATTGCTGACAAATTACGAGCATCTTACCAGAAGGCAGAACCCAAGGGCAAGACTTTAAAGGCGGTAATAAGACAACTTAGTTATTATTTGTGTCGTTCAAAGAAAGCACTACTCGCAGCTGAAACCGAACGTGACAGGTTAGCTGCAAAGCTAGAGGCTGGAGAAGAAAGAGATAGAAGGATATGTTTCTTGTAGGCTGATATATTGCAATTAAAAGAAGATTTGCTCATATCCCAAATGGTATACACAACATCCGAAATCAAGGCTGATGAAGTGGCCGCAAAATTAGCGGCCAATATCAACAAAGATTTGATGGTTGAAGAGGCTCATATTGAAGTATCCATATGTCAAAAAAGTCACAATGTCATGTCGAAACGGAAAAGGGGAAGAAGTCAAGGATAGGCTCTACGCCAAAGAGATCAAGACGAAGAAGGTGACAATCTACATCGCTGGAATAAAAAGATGTTCAAGGAACCTCAAGTTTTGATGAGGATAACTAGCGAGTAAAATACAAGCTGGAGTGACAGGAAATTCTGAACGCTGGAAAGATAAACTGTCCAAGGTCTGTAAGATGGTGCTGCCAGAGAAAGATGACAATCTTGGCCACAGTAAGAAGACGACACATAAAAAGGATTCAGTCTGGAAATTGAAGCCGGCAAACGAACGAGGTTCAAGAGAGACCGGCTGGAAAGATGGAAGAGTTTCCTGCGTGCTATAACTTAACTTATTTTCTCTTAAAATGTTATGTCTCTTAGACCTACAGGGTTAGATAAAAACCTGCAACAAAGTCAAACGCAATAATTTTTGCATTTTTTTGTCAATTTTATTGAATTAAAGAAAGAAATGTCGGAAATAGCATCAAATTTTAGGATGAGTTTAGATTTGTTCGAATTGGCCACCTTTGGCACGAATTATAGCCTTCAAACGGCCAATGGAACCGTTACACGCTGCCCGAATGTTGCTCTGCGGTATTTTGGCCCATTATCGATGATCGACACTTTCGTATTTGTTAGTGCCAACCTTGCTTTCCAAAATACTCCACACACAATAGCCGAACGGATTGGTATCCGCAGATTTTGGTGGTCATTGTGCGCTGGAAATGAAGCCAGGAACCTAATTTTATAACCATTTTTGGGTGGCGCGTGCTGAGTCCTGTTAGAATGTCCAAGGCCTGCGGCCAAAATGTTTGCGTGCCCAAGGCTTTAAATCACCCTCCAGAATATTTTCGCGATAATATTCGGAATTTATTCTGATGCCACGGTCGATTAATACGAACGGAGAGCGACCATCGTCTGTTATGGCGGTCCACACCACCACCATGGCCGGCGCTTGAGTTCTGGTGGCCAACCGAAGGTGCACATTTTCAGCTGACCTCTTTGGCAAATAAACACGATTACAAACTGCGGGACAACGAATTTTTTCTCATCGGAGAAAACCAAATACGGCAGTTCACCACTTTCGACCAAGCGAAGCAACTCTTTAGCTCTTTTGAGTCTATTGTCTTTCTGTTGCGGTGTAAGTTCTTGCACTTTTTGGAATTTCAATGACATTACCCCGAGCTCATTTTTCAATATTTGCCGAATGGAATATTGCGAAATGTTCGGCTCGCGAGCCATTTGTCGGTCACTGCAACGCGGATTTCGATCAAGTCGCTTCTTTACTTTTCGAACCATTTCTGCTGATGTTGCTGTTTTCTTCCGACCACTTCCTTGACGTCGGGCTATGCTACCAGTGTCACGGTAACGAGCGATGGTACGAGACACAAATGATTTATTCGCATTTAAATGCTGGAGTGCTCTAACGATAGCCACTTGTGGTTTTCCAGCCAAATATAAAGAAATCACACTACCACGCCTGAATTCCATCACGAATAACTTTTTTTCTGGAAAATTCTCACCAAAATGCGTTTAAGCGCTTGTAAACAATATAATGATCTGTCACCGGAATAATTTTAACAGCTGTCGGACGAATGGCTTAGAAATGACAGGCAGTCTGAAGTTGGTTGCAGTTCACCCTGTAAGTAGCAATCAAGGATGAGCTTTACACCAAAGAGATCAAGACGAAGAAGGATGAAAATATGCAGCGCTGTAATAATAAGATGCTCAAGTAGTGATGAAGATAACTATAGAGTAACATACAGGCTGCAGTGACAGGAAATTATGAACGCTGGAACGATAAACTGTCTAAGATTTGTAAGATGGCGCTGCCAGTGAAGGATGACAACTTTGGTCACAGAAAAAAGGCAATAAATAGCACAATAATTGATTAAAACATGATTCGAAAAAGACTATAACTTATTAGAAAACGGTCGAAGATGACTTGAATTTAATCTAGAAAAAGACTCATAAGCGAGTCCTGGGGGTCACGTTTTTATCCCGACAAAAGTATATTTGATGATCAGAAAATGCGCTCATATTCTAGCTTTTTATGGCGCAGTAAGGACCTTAAAATCGTTCCAGGTATCACATTTACTATAAGTATTAGTACATTTACATAAAATACATTACATACATTCAAGTTTAAAAAGGTTTCACGAATGATCCCCCCTTACTATAGGTTAATATAGCATGTCCTCATTTTTTTCTAAATCTCTCCCCTAATCATATTTACATTACATATCCCCTTGGCTGTGTAAACTTTAAATCCAAATCCTGACATTTCATCTCTCAGTGCCGCAAAGAAGCAAACAAGGATTTTTTTTTATTAGAAATCCTTATCCGCACACAAATGACTTGGGGGGCTTAATGGCTATGGTTATGTACATGTGAGTGAGTGTGTGTGTGTGATTTTTATGGTCACATTTGTTTCGAGAGTAAACAACGAGATTTCAATGCTGGAAATTTAATAGAGCTACCCCCCTTATCACTACCACATGATGGTAGTGTGCAGCGGAACTATTGGCAAACATGTGAAGCTTCTTCTTCTTCTTCCATATCAATATGCTTTTCCGCCTACTGAACACAATATCGTAAAATATAACAACCGTCAGGAAGAGTACACCAAAAAAAAACAACCTCAAATGTCTGCCAAGAGTGTTTGCAATCGTGTATCCCCCCTCCTTCAAAAAGGAAGAAAAAACCAACAAATTGACACATCATAGGTGGTTGCTGGAATCTTCAAATTTTCCCACAGGCACCCAATTGCACCGAAAAAAGTTGACTTAGATGCAATAAGCAATAAAATTTTATTTGTTTTCTTCTCGTTTTTGGTTTTCTTTTGATGCCTTCCCAGCCTAGCTCTCCTTGGGTGTCATCAAAACCCCTCCCATAAAAATACCTGTCAGTCCGTAGTTCAATGACGGAAAATGTAAAATTCAATGGGGAAACTAGAAACCAAAGCCAGAAAGTCATTTGACATCTGTTTGACATGTTTGGCGGAAATATTCTATGTCGTGTAGAGGAGGGCAATTATTTCAAGTCATGACCTTGGGGAAAATTGATACACTAGGGATCGTCACGTTACATTAATTGCCTACTTACCAACTTTGGAGGATTGGCCAAAACAACTACATCGAACTCCACCGCAGCAACGTCAACTACATTTTGCAGTTGAAAATCCAGATTGTCGTTCGTTTTCAATTCCAATTCGATGGACCCGTAGGTAATATGTCAGGTAGTTTCAAAGCGAACACAAATTTTTTAATTTGGAAAATTCACATCAAAAATTTCTCGATATCTGAAGTATGGTCGTATTGCAAAGTGTCTTGTAAGTATTGCTAAAATGATTTGTTAAACTTCTTTCATTCCTTTTGATACCCTCCACCATAGTGTGGAGGGTATATTAAGTTTGTCATTCCGTTTGTAATACCTCGAATTATACATTTTAGATCCCACATGGTATATATATTCTTGATCAGCTTTGTCGATTAAGCGATGTCCGTCCGTCTCACCGTCTGTGGAAATCACTCTAGCTTCCGAACGATATGAAGTAGGTTGATTTAATTTCACTAAATTGTATATTATGTCTGCAGGACTATTGGTATTGAAAATTGGCCATGTGGGTCTACGCCTTCGTAAAGCCCCCATATAACGGTACCTCCCTATTTTCGGTATTTTGACGATTTAAACGACATTATTTAGCGGAATTGTTTCTAATTTGGTATTTAAAGTTCGTAATGGATATTATAGCCTATGACAGAAAATTGTCTATACGGGTCCACGTCTAGGTATAGTCCTCATAAAATGGTTCCTCCCTATTTTCGGTATTTTGTTGATTTAAGCCACATTATTCACCGGAATTATTTCGAAATTGGTATTTGAAGTTCGTAATGGATACTACAGCCTATGACAGAAAATTGTCTGTGCAGGTCCACGTCTTCGTATAGCCCCCATATAACGGCACCTCCCGATATTCGGTATTTTGATGATTTTAGCGACTTTATTCACCGGAATTGTTTCAAATTTGTTATTTAAGGTTCGTAATGGATACTACAGCCTATGACAGAAAATTGTCTGTGCAAGTCCACGTCTTCGTATAGCCCCCATATAACCGCACCTCCCGATATTCGGTATTTTGCTGATTTTAGCGACATTTTTTACGGAAAATGTTTCAAATTTGGTATTTGAAGTTCGTAATGGATACTACAGTCTGTGACAGAAAATTGTCTGTGCAGGTCCACGCCTTCGTATAGCCCCCTTATATTCGGTATTTTCATGATTTTAGCGACATTATTTACCGGAATTATTTCAAACTTCGTATTTGAAGTTCGCAATGGGTACTACAGCCTATGACAGAAAATCTAGGTATAAACCCTATATAATGGTACCTTCCTATGTTCGGTGTTTTGATGATTTTAGCTACATAATTCACCGATTTTTTCTAGTTTCGCATTTGAATATTGTAATGGCTTATGACAAAAGTTGCCTATACAGGTCCACGTCGTCGTATAGAACCTAATATAACGGCTAAATTCGGCATTTTGAAGATTTTAAAGGAATTTTTAACGGATTTTATTTTTTGAAAATTCGAAATTCGTTCCAAATGGGTGAGGGTATTCAAAGATCGGCCCGGCCGAACATACAGCTTTTTACTTTTTTTTGAAATTTCAAGAATTATTGAAAATCTGAAGTAGGGCCGTATCTCAAAGTGTCTTGTTAGAATTCCTAAAAGTACTGTCGTATCGCAGCGTCTTGTTAAAGTTGATAAAATGTATCGTTAACTTCTTTCTTCCTTTTTTTAAATTTCAAGAATTATTGAAAACCTGAAGTATAGTCGTATCGCAAAGTGTCTTGTTAAAATTCCTAAAGTTCTTCGCTTTTTTTGGCAATAATTTTCAACACCCGGTAAGAATGTAAACAGTTGGTTGTCTAGCCATTTAGGCCCCTTCCCTGCAACGAAAAGAGTTAAACCTGACATTACCCAAACAACAAGGACCTGCAGTATTGAAACACTAATAAATCGCATATCCCAAGTCATTGCCAGCGATAAATATTTTCAGAATGAATGAATGGGTTACAACGGCTACAAGTTATCTTTTCACAAAAGGTAATACTTATTAGAAGACTCAATGACCTTCCGTCATTTCACTTCCTTGAAATTTGAAAGATTTCACCTTAAACAATTTATCGATACTCCAAACCAAAACATTTCTAAACTTGCATCATTTCTAGATAAACATATGGGAGTATTCCAGACACACAGACTCACACAAACAAGGACCTGGGACAACATCGATTCAATCGTAAACCAAAAAAAAAAAAAAAAACACTTCTCCAAGTAAACTCAGGCACAAAGCCAATTAGTTGTCTAAAGGCAGCTAACGGAAATGATGCTGCTGCTAGTCAAGAGAGATGCCAACGACAAAACTCTGGCTGTGCGTGTGTGTTTGCCCGTTTGTGTGCATCTAGGGAACAACATATCCTGTATCAGTGATTTGGAAAAAAATTGTTTTGCGATTGTAGGAGTTCAATAGTGGAGTGGAGTGTGCCGCAAATCAATAGGGCGGTCATACTTTTTATATTTGGTATTTGTGGATAAGTATAACAGCTGTGTGGGAACAAAGCCAATGCCAAAATCATTGCCCAGCCAAATTTATACTTATACATTATACTTATATAAATGTATATGTGTGGAACATAAATGTGTCTGGGGAAAAATAGAAATTCCTTTAATTTAATTCATTAGCACGTGACCAGTTGGTAAAGGCGACAAATAACAATTTCAAATTGGTTTTATTGACAGTTTTCCTGTTTTCTTGGCTGCTGTGTTTCTTGTGAGAATGTTGGGATGTCTGAGGGTGGGGCAATAGTTAAGTGTACACCTGAGTTATGAAACTGTTTTGCCATGTAATTGAATTTTGAAGAGTCTTCAATTGTGAGAATGTTGAACTTCTTAGCCGAGGAAGTTTGAATAATGAATTTTTGTTGTTAACTGGTTCCGGTTCTGGATATGATTTTAATTAGGAACTGAAGAAAACTGAAGAATACAGCTTTTAGCAGATATACCTTGTACAAATGATCCGAATACGCACCTAATTATTTTTAGTCTTTGGCCAAATAATAATACTGAAATTATTTGACTTTTAAAACCGTCATTACTTCAATCTGTATGGGACTAACATAAACAAAATTTAAGAATAAATCTTGATATATAAATTGACCACTTACCTCTTACCTCTGCCGCTCCTTTAACAAAACAACAATATCTTCTCCATTTCCTTCTCTCAAAATCATTTATTCAATTTCATCAAACCCTGATCCAGTTTATGCTTCTCCAATGCCTCAAGCATTGAATCCAAAAAATCGGGTAAATTTATTTTTGACTTACAATCGAAATCGACATTATATGTGTGGGCTGCATGGGCCAAGAATGGTAACTTTCTTAAAGTTCGACCACTCAGACCCTTACTACGTGTGGACAACTCCTTGAGTAGACCCTCATGTCTATCATCACTCTGCACCGATTCATTGCTCTCTATAATACCCACCCTCATCAGTTCTGATATCATAGAATCATATATCTTTCGTATAGCCAATTCATTGGGTAACCCAATATATTGTTTAATGTCAGCTCGATCTAGAAATGCCAAATCAATGGTGTCGGCCAAATTGGATGTAGCCAAAATCAAAACATTTGGATGTTCCTTAATGCTATCCAATTGGGTGAGTAAGGCATTAACAACACGCATGGCATCTCTCGGCTCCTGACCGGACATACAGTCACGGGCATAGGCCAGTGACTCTACCTCATCGATGAGAACACATACCAAGCTGTGGGTGTCCTGTATGATTTCTTTGATCTTCGAAAAGAGACGCATCACCAATTTACCACTCTCCGAAAACCATTTGGAAAACAGCGAATGGGAATTGATTTCAATGAGATGGGTATAACGGAATATTGGACGACATCGTATTGATAATTTTTGTGCCAAAGCCTTACACAGACTTGTTTTGCCGGTACCTAGAATGAAAAATCGTGTTTAACAAATTATTTTGAATTTTAATTTGGGTAGTCATGAATAAAAATTTTGCTTTCCTATATTGAATACATATTTATTGTTTCCAAATCTAGAGAGAAAGGTGTAAACTTAAATTTTCATAAAGTATATCAAGTTTATAATAGAATATATCTATTTGGAAGATAATCATTCTGAAAGATGTTTACTCTTTAAAATTATTTTCGGAACGGAAAAATTGCAAAAAAATATTCATGATTGCCCTGAATAATGATAAAGGTCATAGTTGCTTACCTGGTGGACCATGCAGTAAAATCAAACGATTACAGGACACCACATTGGGATTAACATTATGCTGTGAAAACATTAAGGCCGACAGAGCAAATTTCAATAGCTTCTCCTTAGATCCTTCATCGTAAATCAAATGTTCCCATAATCCCACAAACGATTTTGAGGGCAGCAACCAATGGCTGGACGAAGGTATAGCCTCTGTTTCCGATTCCGTTTCAAACATTTCCAATTCCATAGGTCTAAGCTGCGGCCAATAATAGTGAAATATGAAGTACTCCGCATCTTCTGCAGAGGAAAGCTAGAAATGCAAGGAGAAATGTTTATAAAACGTTTGGATTCTATGAAATCGCGAGCACTTCATGGCACAATAACAGAAGGTAGAATAATCTATTTTTCAAGGTTTTCTTATGTGATCGTGGGGTTTTTAAAATTAATTTTTACTAATATTTCATTTAATTTAATTATTAATACGTTGCAATGAAATAGACATTTGGCAAATATGTATATGTAAGCTAAGTCTCTCCAGGAGTCGTTAAAAAAAAAAAAACAGATAAATTTGGCCGGGCCGAACTGTCAATATCCTCCACTATTTGAAAGGAACTTGAAAAAATATACGTGACAAAGACATATACCTGCATAAGTAATTTTCTGGCATAAGCTTTAGTACCGATTTCGAACTTCAAATACGAAATTTGAAACAATTCCGGTGAATAATGTCGCCAAAAACATTAAAATACCGAAGAATCGTTATACGAGGCCTATACAAAAACGTGGAACGACATGGCCCATTTACGAACTGTCTACTGGCAAAACACACATATGTTCAAAATTTTAACCTTCTACCTCAATTCGTTCAAAATATAGCGTAATTACAAGAGACAGACTGACGCACATCTTAAAATCGACTTAGAATTTTACTCTGCTCCAGATTATATATACTTTGTAAGGTCTAACATGATTATTTCGAAGAGTTACAAACGGAACGACAAATTTAATATACCCTTAATAAAATTGATGACAACTTTTTTACCCAAGTGAAGAGCATTTTAAATAACTGCTGGGGAGAACATACTTTGACAAACCGCAAGTGAACTTATGAGGATTGGTGGTATTTTCCGAAACGCATAGAATACTACTTCTTTACCTTCTGATAAACATTTCCATTTTTCTCCACCAACAGATTTACCTTATTCTCATAAACAGAAACAATAATGGGATTAGGCCGAACTATTTTGCTATGGCTACACAAATTTGATGTTATAAAGTACACTATGTCTTCTGTTCTTCGTTTGAATACGCATTCACCTTTCCTTTGCAGCACTCCGCCTGTTATACATGGTGACAAATTATGATCATTTTCCGAAAAATTGGCAAAAACTGAAGTCTGAAAAGTTGCCCTACAAAATGCTTTTAGCTATATTTTAAACCTGATCTCCCCTCCAAACGTCTAATTGTCTTACTCACCTCTCCATCTTTTTTACTTTCACATTCCAACAAAACACTTTGAATGCATTTCAGCGTCTCCTCTTCGAAATCTTCTTCGCTCAGTTTAATTACTTCATTGAAAGGCAGCTGTTTGCGGGCCAGTAAATTTCTTAGTGGCCCTTCAATTAAAGATTGCAATTCTTCCAATCTTTTGCTAGAAAACGAGAAATTTGCAAAATTTTATACTGCAAATTCAAAATGTACGTGTATTTACCCCGGTAATAGCTTCACACAGACCTCCACGTGTACAGCTCTCTTGGAGGTAATTAGTTTCATTTTATATTTTTGCAAGTTCTACTTTCTTGGTAGCAAACTCCAAATGATCTCCTACGTTTGTTGTATGTTGCCAAATGAGTTGCTGATTTGTTTACATCGCCACACCAAATGTCAAATATCGTTGTTGGTTGTTTGAATATACGCGCCATGTGTTCGAGTTGCCAAATGTCTAAATAATGAGACATTGGCAACTTCTTCATTGTTTGTGATGTTAGCAAAGACAAAATCCAATAACGTATACAAGTTAAGGTTTGTGTTATATATATGTTAATAGATGGTGCCATGCTACAACCATAAAGATAGGGTAGCATTATAACCCCTAAATTACATGTTTCTTTCAAATCATATACATTTTTCGGGTATGTGTTCGTTTCAATGAGTGCTAGTTTACATATGAGACCAAATAGATATTATATGGACTCATAGCGGCGACATAGACTCATTTATTTAGGACTTCTATGATAATATAAATAATGTTTTTTTTTCACATGTATTTCAATAAATAAGAAAGAAGTCTGTTTAGAATTTTGTAAACAAACCTTTTACGATGTTCAAAATGTGCAATTCTATACGGAATTATAAAAAAAGGTTGCCAATTACACCTGCTGTTAGATGTTTACAAAACAGACTTTTTCAAGAAGTTCAAATTGTGCAATTCTTTGCGGAATTATTTAAAATAAAAAATAGATTGAAAAGTATATTTTTCAATTGCATTTGTTGAATTAAAAATTTATATACAGGGTGAGATACGACATAAATGTTACATTTTTTTTTTAATTTTATTGAAAGAAGCCAAAAAATGTCGGAAATAGCATCAAATTTTAGAATAAGTTTGGATTTGTTCGAATTGGTCACCTTTGGCACGAATTATGGCCTTCAAACGGCCAATGAAACCGTCACACGCTTCCCAAATGTTGCTTTTCGGTATTTTAGCCCATTTTCGGGGAGGCTATTGCTTGAGGTGATCGACACTTTGGTATTTTTAGTGCTAAACTTTCTTTCCAAAATACTCCCGGCACAATAGTCCAACGAATTGGTATCCCGAGATTTTAGTGGCCATTGAGCGCTGGAAATGACGCGAGGAACCTCATTTTGTAACCACCCAGTAAAAATTTTTTTCCGACTGCTCTGATTTTAGATTTTTTTCCGAAATTTCTGACGTTTTTTCAGAAATTTCTGATAGAAATTGGTCCGATTTTCTAAACGTTTTTTTTAGAATTTCTGCACATTTTCCTGTGTTTTTAAGCGAAAAAAAAACTCGAAAAATGTACAAACGGAGAGAGTAGAATGTCTATTGCTCTGGCATATTCTCTCCCACATGTAAACGGATGGTGGTGGTTGTCCTCCGAATCTTTTCCAAAAATCTAATTTTTTCTCCTATTTTTTCAAGAATTTTCACCGAATTCGTCCAGAAAATCTAATATTTTTTCAGATTTTTTTCAGAAAATCTTTCCGAATTCGGTGACCACGTCCATACAACTTTCGTACCGAAATCAGAAGGAATTCGGAATCAGAATCGGACATTTTTTCAGAGATTCTGACAGAAATCGGACCGAATTCGGCAAAAATTGTTTACTGGGCATTCTTGGGTGGCGTGTGTTGAGTGCGATGCTGCTGAGTCCTGTTGGAATGTCCAAGATCTGCGGCCAAAATGTTTGCGTGCCCAAGGCTTTAATACACCCCCCAGAATATTTTCGCAATAATATTCGGCATATATTCTGATGCCACGGTCGATTAATACGAGCGGAGAGCGACCATCGGCTGTTATAGCGGCCCACACCATCATCATGGCAGGCGCTTGAGTTCTGGTGGCCATTTTCAGCTGACCTCTTTGGCAAGTAAACGCGATAATTTTGTTTGTTTACAATTTTTTTTCTCATCGGAGAAAACTAAATCCGGCAGTTAACCACTTTCGGCCAAGCGAAGAAACTCTTAAGCTCTTTTAAGTCTATTTTCTTTCTGTTGCAGTGTAGGTTCTCGGCCTTTTTGGAATTTCAATTTCATTTTTCAATATTTGCCGAATGGAAGATTGCGATATGTTTAGCTCACGAGCCATTTTTTGGCCCACTGCGACGCGGGTTTCGATCAAGTCCCTTCTTTTCTTTTCAACCCATTCTGCTGATGTTGCTGTTTTCTTCCGTTCACTTCCTTGACGTCGAGCCACGCTACCAGTATGACGGTAACGAGCGATGGTACGAGACACAAAAGATTTATTCATTTATTTAAATGCTTATTTATTTAAATGCTGGAGTGCTCTAACGATAGCCACTTGTGGTTTTACAGCCAAATATAAAAAAATCAAACTCTGAATTCCATCACAAATAATTTTTTTTCTGGAAAATTCTCACCAAAATGCTTTTGTACGCTTGTAAACAATATAATGAGCTGTCACGGGAATAATTTTATCAGCTGTCAGACGAGTGGCTTAGAAATGACAGCAGTCTGAAGTTAGTTGCAGTTTTTTCATCTCATCCTGTATGTCTTTACATATGACTCTAACACGATGTGGAAACTGACCTTAAGAGATTGAGAATGAAACATGGCCGTCCAACATTAACATCATTTAAGGGTTACCATGGTAGAAGAATATAGGTAGATGCTACAACGACTGGGAACATTAATACGTCAATTTTTTGTCAAAGATAAGTAGATCTTTATATGTTTTCTTATACGAAGTCAGTCGGAGGCTTTTATAATTCGCTTTTTTTAAGTTTTTTACAAGTTTAAACAATTTTTTATTCAACATTTTAAATTTCAAAATTATTTTGACAGTTCATTGTCCCAGCATCTGTGTCGATGTGCCTACATATATCCTTCTACCATTAGGGTTACGCTGATTAAAAGTATGTTTACATACAAATCTGTATCCGGGTTTACCCCAATAATTGGCCGGTCACAATAAATTTGTCTAAGTTTTTCCCATTCAACCCCAGAAAAAATTGTAAACACAGATCAAGTTTTATTTTTATTTAATTTATTCCACTTATTTTTCTTAAATTATATCTTTATATATGTTCTTTCTTTCTTCATTTTTTTGGTTTTCGTTTTTTTGTTTGTTTGTTTGTTTAATAAAACAATAAATGGTTTTAATTTCAATTTTATTTTTGTTTTTCATCTTTCTATCCTTTCTTTCATTTAATTTTATGTATATATTTTGTGTGTTTTCTTCTACTTCGTCTTCTTCTTTACGTTCTGTGGATGCACACAGAATTTCAAAATTTATTTTCATATATTTTTTATTTTAACTTTTTGTTGTTAGTTTTTAAATTTATATTTTCTTTGGATTTAAATCAAATTAGATTTACAATATCATCGTCATCATCGTTCGCAGTATGCTTCTTTATACATATATATAACTATATATGTATATACTATATTAAGATTTTTGGTTTTAATATTTATTTTTTAAATTTGAATTTATCTTTTTTGGTTTTACTTTTTTGAACATATTAACTACATATAATTAGATTAATATATGTATATATATAATCGTATATATTTTTTGTTGTTTTTTTTTATTCATTTTTCTTGTGTATATATGTTTGTTTTTTTTTTTTTTTTTTGCATAGGTATTTTAATTCTTATTTATTTAATAATTTTGCTTTAAGTTTTAATTACTGTCTTTTAAAATATTTTCTTTTCTTTAAGTTTAGAAATGGGCTAAAAAGTTCCGAATATTGCGGATATAGAATTTAAAAAAAGGTCAAAATTATTATTGCAGTTTTTCTTATCTCACCCTGTATACCCTATTTCAGGGATTGGTTTGAAACTATTGCTTTCAGTATTCCAAGAGTAAAACTAATTCATATTTTTTATCTTCCCTCGCATTTTTAAATAAAAGTCTCTTAGAGTTTGCGATCAATATTGTCAATATTTTGTAATATGAAGATGCATTTTGAAAATTGCGAAATATTAGATTAAATACCAAATCAAAAACAATATAGACCTCAAGTTTGAAGATACTTTTATTTAAATTAAAACTAATTACATCAAAAAATTTGGAAGTGGAATCCTCTGTATGACATCCGAAACTTTTTAGCCCATGTGTATTTTTTCTATTCCTTTTTTTATTGAATTAATAATTTTTTTTTAGATTTCATTTAAAAATTATTTAAGGTACTAAATATATTTGAAAAATAAATACGTTTTCTGTTTCAATTTTTTTCAGTTGAGTCATTTGATTTAAATTATTGAATTATTTTTTTAGCAAAATAAGTAAATCGTTTTTTAATATATATTTTTTTTTTTGTTTTGTTTAAACTATAAATGTATAATTGTTTCTTTATTTTTGTCAATAATAATTCGTTGGTTTATTTTGAAAGACAAAGATTTATTGTAATGTTTTCTTGTTGTTTTTGTTAAATTTCCTTAAAGTTCAGTCTAAATTAGAAAGAATTGAGCCAAACATTTTTGTTTTGTTTTCGTTTTTCGTGTATTGTATTCGGAGGTGGTTTAACTGGGAGCGAGGATAGAAGTTTTTTTCATTTTTTTTTTTTTTTTTTTTTTTTTGTAAAACTTAAAATAATTGTTTTTTAGAATATTTTGAAATCGTTGAATATTTCACAAAAAACCCTACCATTTAAAAAATTAATTATTATTTAGAATATGTAAAAAGACCATACCACCTTATAACGAAATAATTGTAAAAATGCAATTTGTACATGGAAACTAGTATATCTCTTCATATTTAGAACTATCTTTGGAATAAAAAATGAAGAATTTGTGAAAATTGTGCGTAGCATTAAAAGTTTTCCTTGAATAAAATGTCTACTCTTAAATCTCTAATAGCTCGAATTCTTAACGCATGAGAAAAAAAGGTTAAAACGGTAATAAATTTCATTCGCAATGAGTAATATTCAGAATCCCAAAAATGCATGAAATCGGAGCCCTTCTAGGAAATCAATGAAGTGATCAGTGAAAACCATGATTCTTTCATGTTTTAGATCATATCGTTATTTTGATTGCCAATTTCATTGATTACACGTCAAATAAGTGACGTATCTTCACAAAGCAAGTAATGTGATTGAATGTGAATTCACCAATAATTTTAAATGAAAAATAGTATTAAAGACTAATATTTGGGTGCTTACTTAGATATCGGTTGCTTGGCCATCTTTCAGGGCAGAGAACGATCAAATGCTGAACTACATTGTTGACCATACAATCGTTGAACTCAGTTTGGTAAACTAAACTATATTAACTGAACTAGTTCTGCGTTCCTTTCGATGAACCGTTCAATCGAACTTCACGAAACAATCACAAGGCGTTGATCACAGTGCGTTGTAACCGCAATTTTCACTATACTTCAAAAATGCATCGCCAAAAAATCCTAAAAGGACCAATTCAAAAGTATCAGTTGGTTTTTCCGATAGATTAATACCCTCAACAAATGTTCGATTATATAAATATATTTTGACTTCTGTCATGATTATTTAAATTGTTGACGCTCTATGGTGTAGGTTCCGAAGCAATGGGCCAATTCCGTTCCATTTCGTATCGGACCTTAATAAATATGATATAAAAATTGCGAGGTGCCAGGTTCGGACTATATTGGTCACTTCCTTCACCTTATATGAGATATGTGATCATTTTTTGAAAATGTTGAAATTTGAGTGAGGTACCACATACATAGTGTGGACCGGAGTATTCCATTTTCCTACTTCATCTAATACAGATAAAAATATTAGTATGGGCAAAATTACAAGAAAATCGAACATTTATATCCATTTTTATTCGAATTAATTCCACATTCATCCCTGGTTTCCGGTTGAGAAAAATATTTAGATATAGCAAGTTGTAAAGAATCGCTGACTTGTTCCGAAAGATATTACAGAAAAACGTAGTGGAAGTTGTGACCCTTTGTGGGTGAGGTACCAGAGGAGGTTCGCAGATATAAATCATCTTTACAACAGATCTTGTGTTAGCAACTCTGAAGAGAGTTGGATGCTAACTCAAAAGAGAGCAGCCATCTTTGAGCGTTTTGTTTTTCAAAAATCTTGAACCCTATGTGGGGGGAGGTACCAGAAAAAATGGTCCGATCCATCGCATATTTATAACAGATCTTGTGTTGATGGAAATATTGAGATATGACGAAGTCTGAATGGAATCTTTTGTTAAATTTGAATTTTATTAGTTTCATGAATATTCAAAATGTTGACCCTTTGCAGGGAGGTACCAGAAGGCATGGTCCAGCAATGATAAAAAATATGTTGATGTGCCAAGCCTGAATTGATCGGATGTTAATTTCTCGTTTTATAAGCTCCATAATTTTTCAAAATTCTGACCCTTTGTGGGGGAGGTAGTTGATGGAGTGAACCGATATATTCCATCTTCACACCATACCGTGGGTTAATAAAAATATTGTGATGTGTGTAATTTGAAGACAATCGGACTCTTACATCACATTTTATAAGAGTTATAATTTTTTTAAATTTTGACCCTTTGTGGGTACTTGATGGAGTGGACCGATACTGTCATTTTCGCACCTGACCTAGCACTGATGCAATTAATAGAATTTTCAAAGTTGGAGCAAAACGGAATTATCCTGTGCAGTAAAATATATATATTTTTTTTTTTGAAAATTTCGACCTTTTGTGGGGAGGTATCAGAAGGAGTGGACCGATTTTGCCCATCTCCGAACTCGATCTAAGTTTGATAATAACATTACGATGTACCAAGTTATCGTGCGCACCAGCCAGACAGACGGGCATCGCTAGATCGACTCCAAATGACCTGAGACGGATTTGGTCCAAAGAGTCCGAGGGCCTAAAACCGTAATTTCGATACGTTTTGGCCGTATCAAATGATATATAACCTTTCCAGCCACATGGCTGAGGGTGTAATAAAGTAGCTATGTGCAAAACACCTAAACATTTTCGACGGATATGGTGAATGTGGATATGATGCCGTCATCATATCGCATCCTATCTGGAGGAAAACGATACATCGACAAAGTGACAAATAAAAATATATTCCCAAATGTTCAGTTTTTTAGCTGCCAAAAAATATTTTGTTACAATTCAGTTATTTCGTTAGCATATACGATCATGTGTAAAGTTATAAAGGTCATGACCCACATCGATGCGTTCACAAATTGGTCAAGATCACTCGAAGCAACAATTTATTTAATATTAGAATACATGAGAAAAATCGTGTGGCTACTACTAGGTTAAGTAAGATATGTTTCTCAAGAACTTAAACAGAATATTATTAAATAAAATTAGATCTGAAACATAACCGAACTGGGCGATTGGTTTCACTTCTCATACTTAAGTCTTACGAGCCAGAGAGAGAGAGAGAGAGAGAGATTTGAAACCTTACCCGAAGCGAGCGGTTGTTTTTATTTCTAACTTTTATATTTGGTCCTTCGAGCCGAATAGATTTGAAATTACAGACGAGCAGGTAGGTTGCGTTTCTCTTTTTATCTTTACAAGGAGCCATAACTTATTTATGTGAGCAATAAGGTTTCGCAACTTCAAATTAGTCAAATATATAATGACCTTGCATGTCAAGATAATTCTTTTAATAATGCAAAAACCTCAGCAAAATAGTCATGCTCGGGTGACATTTATTTTGATACCTTAACTTTTGGATGCGATTACAATTTTGAAGCTGACTTGCTTTTTGAGAGTTTATATTTTTTTTATTCCAACGATAAAGTCTCAAAACATTTACGGGCCCTTAGTCCAGATTTTCAAGGAAAACTTTTTTTATATAACAAAATTTGCAAACCATTTCCATGTCTCCACAAAAACCTACATTAGAAACTCCTTTATACAAACTAACCTAAACCGTTGAAAATCATTTCCCTTTAGAAGATATAAATGCAATTTAAGATTCGTTTCAAATAAATTAAAAAGTATTGTACATAAGGATCAGTATGTTTGTGTGTGGGAAGGTGTGTTTAGGTGATGAGTGATTTTTGACCATTTTTAAATTACATAACAATTAATTCGTATCTTATCCGACTTATATACTGTGGCAATGGTGACGACATACATACACATCTATCTTAACTTGCTGGATCATTGTTTGCATTTTTTTGTTTTTGGTTTTTTAACTTACTAACTTGTCCTATTGGAATGTGGCGGGACTTGAGAGAGGGTATGGGAGGGAGGATTTTGTTTTATTCTTCTTTTCTTTGTCATTATCTTTTCTATTAAATGCTTATAATTCAGTGTTCTTCTTTCTTTATTTTCTGGTGGTAGTGGTGGTTGATTGTTGATTATAATTGCTATTAAATTCAATACTCCATTTTTTTCTCTATTTTGTTTTAATTTTCGGTTTTCTTGAAATATTCTATTTTTTGGAATATATGTAATTTGTTTTGTATATTGTATGTATGTTATGTGTTTCTGTTTGTCATATTGTTTTCTCTGTTTCAAAATTACACAATTGCTAATATTAGGTTCTTCTATTAAAGTTGTAATTACATATCTTGTATTTTATAGCCTACTTTTAGGAGGGGTGTTTTGTTTATTTTTTTGATTTCAAAAATATCCTCAAATATTGTATTGGTTGGTTTGTTTCTTTCTTCATTATGCTGTAGTAGAGTACTGTAATAATATTTTTCATATATATATATTTAAGTTTTGTATTATTAAATTCTATGGGAGATTGCTTTTGGTTTTCTTACTTTTGTTATGGTGTTTGTTAATGTTAGGTAGGTATGTGTGTGTGAGATTGTTTTGGATTAGGATTTTTTTTAAATGAATACAGTCGAGTTTTTTTTCGAAAGATAAAATATTTCGTTAAAAATACTTTTCTCTAAGGCAGTATTGTCTCCAGTTCTACTTTTTCAGAAAAATTGAAAGTCGACATTATACAGGGCGAGATGAAAAAACTGCATCAAACTTCAGACTGTTGTCATATTTAAGCCACTCGTCCGACAGTTGTTAAAATTTTTCCAGTGACAGCTCATTATATTGTTTACAAGCGTACAAAAACATTTTGGTGAGAATTTTCCAGAAAGAAAGTTATTCATTGAGGAAATTCAAGCATGATTTTTGGCTGGAAACCCACAAGTGGCTATCGTTAGAGCACTCCAGCATTTAAATCTCGTATCCTTACCGTGATATTCAAGGAAGTGGACGGAAGAAAACAGCAACATCAGCAGAAATGGTTCGAAAAGTAAAGAAGCGATTTGATCGAAACCCGCGTCGCAGTGGCCGAAAAATGGCTCGTGAGCTCAACATATCGCAATATTCCATTCGGCAAATATTGAAAAATGAGTGATTGAAATTCCAAAAAGTGCAAGAACTTACACCGTAACAGAAAGAAAATAGACTCAAAAGAGCTAAAGATTTGCTTCGCTTGGCCGAAAGTGGTGAACTGCCAAATTTGGTTTTCTCCGATGAGGAAACATTCGTTGTCCAGCAGTTTGTTTACTTGCCAAAGAGGTCAGCTGAAAATGTGCACCTTCGGTTGGCCACCATAACTCAAGCGCCGGCCATGGTGATGGTGTTGACCGCCATAACAGCCGATGGTCGCTCTCCGCTCATATTAATCGATCGTGGCATCAGAATAAATGTCGAATATTATCGCGAAAATATTCTGGATGGTGTATTAAAGCCTTAGGCACGCAAACATTTTGGCCGCAGACTTTGGACATTACAACAGGACTCAGCATCATCGAACTAAGCACGCGCCACTAAAGAATGGTTACAAAATGTGGTTACTCGCTTCATTTCCAGCGCACAATGGCCACCAAAATCTCCGAATACCAATCCGTTGGACTATTGTGTCTGGAGTATTTTGGAAAGCAAGCAAGAATGTGAAGGTTTTATTGAACGTTTGAAGGCCATAATTCGTGCCAAAGGTGACCAATTCGAACAAATCTAAACATATTCTAAGATTTGATACTATTTCTGACATCTTCGATTAGGGTTGATTAGGATTAAAGGGGGATGGCAAACCTTATATATCCTCAATATATCAATACAATGTATGGCGAAGGGATTAATAGCATTAAGACGACGAAATGTATTGGAACACATAATTCCAAATTGTCAATTCATGTAGATTATGCAATGGCCTTTAGAGACCACAAAACCGTTTTCAAAGAAATCTGACGTTTTCCTCAAATGCAGATTAGAAATCCACACACATCCCCTCCATTTTAAGTTGGCAAGTTAAATTTTTGTACTCAATTAAATAATTTCTATAATTCTGTGTATAATTTTCAAACAACATTAAAGAAATTATCTCTGGTGATAGATGTCATATTTTCTAACAAATAATCACTGGTGAAATAATGCCCTCAGAAAAGTTTTTTTTTATAATTTTTCAATTAGAGTATTGACTCGACATACTTTTAGACATCTAGTGTCAAAAACCTTGTTTCTTTGTGTGAGAATGATATAGAAAATGGAAAAAAAAATATCGGAAGTTGATGATGAATATTACATGTGGATGAATTCTAATGATACTGCTTTGGAGGTGGATATAACACACTTATGTTCAATTGTTTTTTATTTTTTTTACTTTGTTTTATTGCGATACATATTTGTTTTCTTTGTAAATGCTGTATTATTTCATTGTGGTTTGGTAGTAATACAATTTTGTTTTTTTTGTTTTGTTATTTAGTTTATTCTTTTGTGCTAAAAAGTTTATTTGGTCTTTAGTTAATACATTAAGAAAAAAATATATATATTGTATGTATATAATAATAATAATAATAATTGTAAAGAAAAAAGTTTATAGATATACATTGTGACGTTTAATTTCTGTTCAGTTGTTGTTGTTATTTTTTTTTGGGAGGGTTCTTTCCCTTTCTTTAGCAATTGAAAATGAGCAAAATACTTTTGTTTCATTATATTTGTTACTATATTGAGATTCTTAATTTATTTCTTTATTGGGGGAAATTGGGTGGGGGTGTGGCTAATGATGATGATGGGAAAATGATTCGAATTACTATTACTATTTTAAATGTTAGTCGTATGTAAGTCTTTGTTTGTTTTGTGTTTATTTGGTGTGTGAGATTTGTATTTATTTTTTAATTTATTATTTTTTCTTTTCAAATACATTTAAATGTGTCTGTTGTATGTTAGGTATGTATGTCTTTTGTTATTATTATTATTAATTAATCTTCTCTTGCTTTTTTTACAGATACTCATTTTGTACATTTAAATTAACATTTTTGTTTTAAATTTTCTTTTTTTTTAATTTACTGTTTTTTATTCTATAAAGCAACTGCTCTTTCATTCTATCATTTGCACGGGGATTTTATGTAAGTTAAACTTTGAAAATAGTTACAGATTTTTAAGAACATATATATAATTACATGTTTTAATATGAAAAATGCCAAGATGTTTACTATTCAGATAAAAAATTAAGGATTTTTGGCAAATTTCAAATGTCCAATAAAAAACATTAAAATTATTCTGATATACAGGGTAAGATGAAAAAACTGCAAACAACTTCAGACTGCCGTCATTTCTAAGCCACTCGTCCGACAGCTGTTAAAATTATTCCAGTGACAGCTCATTATATTGTTTACAACCGTACAAAAGCATTTTGGTGAGAATTTTCCAGAAAAAAAGTTATTCGTGATGGAATTGAAGCGAGATAATGTGATTTCTTTATATTTGGCTGGAAAACCTCAAGTGGCTATCGTTAGAGCACTCCAGCATTTAAATGTGAATAAATCTTTTGAGTCTCGTACCATCGCTCGTTAACGTGATACTGCTGGCGTAGCCCGACGTCAAGGAAGTGGAGGGAAGAAAACAGCAACATTAGCAGAAATGGTTCGAAAAGTAAAGAAGCGACTTGATCGAAACCCGCGTCGCAGTGGCCGAAAAATGGCCTGTGAGCTGAACATATCACAATATTCCATTCGGCAAATATTGAAAAATGAGCCCAGGGTAAAGCCATTGAAATTCAAAAAAAGTGCAAGAACTTGCACCGCAACAGAAAGTACAGAAAATAGACTCAAAAGAGCTAAAGATTTGCATCACTTGGCCGAAAGTGGTGAACTGTCGAAATTGGAATTTGTAAACAAACAAAATGATTGTGTTTGCTTGCCAAAGAGGTCGGCTGGAAATGTGCACCTTCGGTTGGCCACCAGAACTCAAGCGCTGGCCATGGTGATGGTGTGGCCGTCATAACAGCCGATGGTCGCCCTCCGTTCGTATTAATCGACCGTGGCATCAGAATAAATGCCGAATATTATGGCGAAAATATTTTGGAGGGTGTATTAAAGCCTTGGGCACGCAAACATTTTGGCCGCAGACCTTGGACATTCCAACAGGATTCAGCACCATTCCACTCAGCACCGCCATACACGAATGGTTACAAAATGGGGTTCCTCGCTTCATTTCCAGCGCACAATGGCCACCAAAATCTCCGGATACCAATCCGTTAAACTATTGTGTCTCGAGTATTTTGAAAAGCAAGGTTGGCACTAAAAAGAACCAAAGTGTTGATCACCTCAAGCAAGCGCTACGCCGGGAATGGACCAAAATATCGCATAGCAACATTCGGGCAGCGTGCGACGGTTTCATTGGTCGTTTGAAGGCCATAATTCGTGTCGAAGGTGACCAATTCGAACAAATCTAAACTTATTCTAAAATTTGATGCTATTTCCGATATTTTTTGCTTTCATTCAATAAAATTTAAAAAAAAATGTAAAAATTATGGCATTAGACTTTGTTGCTGTTTTTTTTTAATCTCATCCTGTATAACCCTTCCCCTGATTCCAGTATCAAAAAAATGTTACATTTGTATATACCTTTTCATTTAAAACTTCTGCAACTATTTCCAAGTTTTCTTTCGTTTCCAAACTGTTTACTTTGTGTGTGTGTTTGTATCTGTTTGTGTATGTGACTGGAATAAAATGATAATTAGTATTTCTCGTCAAGTTCAAGGGTGTCGTTTTCATTTATTTTTGGTATTCTTTGGTAATATTAACTTAATATTAACACTCTGCGAGTAGAATCGATGTATCTTCCATGAAAGTTAATTTCGAATGTTTTATTTTAATATTGGGATGTGTGAAATTAGAAGACAACGTACATCACATTTTATGAGAGTCATAAGTATTCAAAATTTTGACCCTTCTTTGGGGGGAGGTACTTGATGGAGTGGACCGATATTGTCCATTGTCGCACCTGATCTAGCACTGACGCAAATATTAGGATTCGCAAAGTTGGAGCAAAATCGAATTATGGTTTCCATTTCTGTACAGAAAAAATATATTTTTTTGAAAATGTCGGAGTGGACCGATATTGCCCATCTACGAACTCGATCTATTTGACAAAAATATTGGTACATCACCAAGTTTGGACCATATCGTATACTCCTTTCGAGCGTATTGTGCGTCAGACAGACGGATGGACGTACTTCGCTAGATTGACTCCAAATATCCTGAAACGGATTTGGTACAAAGAGACCTAGGGTCTAAAACCGTTATTTTGACTGGGCACGTTTTGACCGTATCTCTAGCCATATTGGCTGAGGGTATAAAAAAATAGGGGGACAATAAAAGCCTAATGGGACATTATTTTTTATCAATTTTTTACAATATTTTTATTAGAAACTCTACGATGACAGTCGAATCCACGATTCGGGAAGCCCAGTGTTCTATTTTACTATTTGGCTGCCGTACATTCTGTGACAACAGTGAGGTTGCTACAAGTTAAGATTTACCTCCGAAGAGTTAGATTTGAATACAAAATATCAAATTTACACAATCGACGACTCATGAAAGATACACATTTCTTTAGCTCACACACAGTGTACTGACTGGCATTTAATTTCGTTTCAAAACTTTACAATTTTATTCAAACATCAAACTTTTTGCATTTACGTTTTAATATGTTGATGTGTTGTCCATGTTTGTTTGTTTGTGTGTGTGTGTCTTATTTCTTTGCTCATCTATGAACTATTTAAAAATTCACATAATTTTTCTATTTTCTTACTATTTTGAATCTTTTTGTTTTTTGTTCTGCATTTCATTTGAAATTTATTTTTTGTTCTTAGGTTTGCAAATAATACCATTATTATTTAATTAATTTTTTTTCATTAATTTTAATTTAACAACATCTATTTGTTTTTGTATAGAACTTTGGTATGCGTTTTTTGTTGTGTTTCTTTTAAGATTAAACTTTAGCTGCTTACGTGTTTCCTAGCTTGCTTGCTTGCCCGCTCGCTTGCTTTTTTACTGTCGCACTTATTTTCTCTCTAGCGTCTTTATTAAATACTAAAGAAAATGTGTTAAATCTCATTCATTGATATCCTCTTCGGATGATGAACTAGCAGCTGGTATAGTTGAAAACCATTGATCACGATTATTAGTTTTGACGGGGCTGGAAAGGAAAGGATAATACAAAAAGTTAGTTTGAATTAAAAATTAAAAACAGGGTTATTAATTCGAAGATCGAAGAAGACTTTTTTTCTAGAAATTCGATGAAAGCTTGTCTACAATTAAGGCAAATATCAGCTTTAAATGTTTTCATGTCATACGTATTGTTCCGATTGATAATTTCCACCTTTTGGCAGTTGCAATAAATTAAGGTATTTCCCAATTTAGTTGTTATTACCTGAAACGCTTTACTTTTACAATTTGTTGCGGTGGCATTATAAAGTAATAGGGGCGGAGGGATTGAGTTATATTAACAGGCCTCCTCAGGCTCCTTGGCCAGAAAAAAGGCAATTGAACAAAAGCTTTTAAACATATATAGCGAATAAAACCATTACCAAGCGCTTTGGAAGGTATGGATTTCGAGATGACTGTCTCCAACACACTATATGAAAAGGAAAAGATATACTGGATATTATTGAAGGGGATAACATCTGATACCAGAATTATGATAGACCAAAGCTGCCTCGCATTAATATTTCTATGGTGAAGGCGTTCCAGCCCTATTTCGTAGCTGAGCTGTTCAAAGTTCCGAGCAAGTTTGACCCTCTACTCGGTAATACTCCTCCCGATATCAAGATTTCAAATATACTGTATTTTTTTTTCTATACCACTTGTTAACAGCTCAACATCGAGAGTTGTCGTCAAACCCCACCGATCTCCTGCAATGCAATCTTTTGTAATTATTTTTTTTCCTCTCCAGTCCATAACTACGTCAAAAATGGTTTGCTAATAACCCAGAACACACAAATCTGCAAAAATATATATTTTTCCACTAGATTTCATTCTTAGAGTAATCTCCATAATTTTGACCCCCTCTCTTATCAGGAGACACGCAAGGGCTCCCACATCAAACAAGCTTCTTGTAGAACTCGTACTTTTTGAGTACTCCCACTCGAGATTATTATTCAGTCGAGCTATACTAGAAGTACTGATGATCTCGCCAACTATGTTATCAGCACGAATAATTGGAAAGATGGGTCTCATAATAGGTATTCTGTTTAAGGGAATAAACCACTTGGAGCTTTGACAACTGTTTCCCTGAATATTATCAACCTTATTGACACATGAGTGTAACGGCAATGGACGCAATTTAAGTCGACCTTTTTCCGGATATACATAATCGGAAAGATCTATGGGCCGCGGAGCTCGAACTTCTGTTAGTAATTTTTGTAGAGAAGATCCGGTTTTTCTAAAGGCATCCCTTTTTCAGAATATAAATTGTAGTTCTGTAAATTAAGGCCTTCGTTAGAACTACCAATCGTTGCCTTTATACCCTGTACTACTCTGTGGAGAGAGTATTATAAGTATAATTTGGCACACCCCGTAATATCAGTTCTAGCCTCACTAAAAGCTCAAAGAGCAGAATCGATCTAGCTATGTGAGTCCGTCCATTTTTTCTTTTTCTTGCTAAGTTTTTTTCTCAGAATCTGTTTTAGGTTAAGAATATAATGGGTTTATATTTTAGAGATGATTCCAAAACTATTTTTATTATCCAAAGGCCTGGGGTGAAAATGGGATACATTGGTTAGGTACCTTGTGGTACCTCCCCCACAAAGGGTCAACATTTTGAATATCCATGAAGCTCATTTAACGCAATTAACATCCGATTCCATTCAGCCTTGGTACATCACAATATTTTTGTCAACACAAGATCTATTATAAAAATGATAGAGATCGGACCATTCCTTCTGGTACCTCCCCCACAAAGGGTCCAAGTTTTAAATAGTCAATACGATTACAAATTCTGAAATAAGCATCCGATTCTCTTCAAATTTTACACATGCCATAAAAATAACACAAGATCTGCTGTGAAGATGGAATACATCGGTCCACTCCGCCTGGTACCTCCCCCACAAAGGGTCAACATTTTGAATATCCATGAAGCTCATAAAACGCGAAATTAAAATCAGATTCTATTCAGACCTGGTAAATCTCAACGTTTCCATCAACGCAAGATCTGCTATAAATATGGTAGAGACCGGATCATATCTTCTGGTACCTCCCCCACATACGTTTTAAGATTTTGAAAAACAAAACGATGAAAGAAAGCGAAATAAGCACGGAACTATTTTCAAGAAGATGATATATATCTGCGAACCCCTTCCGGTACCTCACCCACAAAGGGTCACAAGTCAAATCAGCGATTCTTTACTACTTGCTATACCTAAATGATTCTCTCAAACATAAACCTCAGATGAATATGGAATTTATGATTTCGCATAAAATTTGTTATAAATGTTCGAATAATTTTGCCAATATTTTTATCTGTATTAGATGAAGTAGAAAATGGAATACTTCGGTCGACTATATATGTGGTATCTCACGCGAACTT
Source organism: Musca domestica (assembly GCF_030504385.1). Classification (NCBI taxonomy): domain Eukaryota; kingdom Metazoa; phylum Arthropoda; class Insecta; order Diptera; family Muscidae; genus Musca; species Musca domestica. The sequence continues at coordinate 5,360,849 of NW_026712355.1, read as the reverse complement.
CAACATTTTTTAAAAATTGTCACAAACGTCATATAAAGTAAAGGAAGTAACCAATATAGTCCAAATCTGGCACGTCCCAATATTTATATCATATTTATGTAGGTCTGATACCAAATGGACAATATTAGCCCATTCCTTCGGAGCCTACTCTATAGAGGGTCATCATTTTGTATAATTATAACAGAATTCAAAATATATTTAAATTATCGAACATTGGCTGAGGGTATACATCTGTTGGCAAAACTGACTGATACTTTTTAACCTGTTTTTGTTTAGTTCGATACTTTTTGCGCCTTATAAATTGACCCATCTTTATAAACTACCTTTCTATAATAAACTGAGACAAATTATTTAAAATATTGGAAAAATTATAAAAAATATTTTATCTACTCACGCATTCTTTTTCGAATTTGTTGGCAATGTATGCGAGATGCGATAATATCCCGTATCCGGTTCATCTTTACATTCCTCCAATGATTTGCGTTGCAGTGTCATTGTCTCCTGGGGTCCCCCGCCCACATTTGTCAATGCCTCCGCATTCAAATAGTATTTCGAGCTTTGGGCTATTTTACAATTTTCACATTCGCTCAGATAGTCATCATCCAAACTGGTGTCGTTGGGTAGAAAATGTTCCTTGGGATTTAGACAGTTTTTGGATGTGGTGCACACAGGTAATTGTTTTGTTGCGTGTGAATTGCTATTGTTTGGCGATGTTGCAGCAGCAGCGGCAAAGGGTGAGTTGGAACGCCCGACATTATTACTATTCGACGGAGATGAAGAAGAATTATGTGAATGTGGTGGCCCATTCAAATGAGAATCCTCTGGACAATAATTAACAGCCAATGTGGATGTTATGGTTTGGGTTTGCATATTATTAATATTGGTTGGTTGTTGCTGCTGGGCATTGGTGTTATTACTGCCAGCAGCAGCAGCTGAAGATGATGAGGCACCATTTGACAATGTGGAGGGGGAATTGGCAGAATTGGAGACATACTGCTGCTGTTGATGATGCTGCTGTTTTGGATAAGCTGGCATAGAACACTGCGAAACCGCATATTGATTGTTGGCGGAGGAGGGCGAAGACGACGACATTGTTGCTGTGGCATTGTTTGCTGACTGATTACAATTGATATTCGAGGGAGCTAGGCTGGAATTGTGTACATCGCGTTGTTTCGAACGTAATATCTTTGGCAGTGTAGTACTCTTGGATGTTGTTGCAGACGCTGATGCGGATGAGGGCGTGGATTGGGATCCATGCATTTCGTTTAAATACTGATGACTATTGTAGGCCGTATCGGCGGCTGGCAGTAGACCACCATAGCCATGGCCATGGTAGTAGTTGTTGTTCGCTTGCTCACTGCCCGTCGGCGGTAGACTAATGACCGACGGCACCTTACTGACCACACTGTTGATGGTGCTATTGAGCGACATCTTACCACCTCCCACATTCTTTGGCAGCGTGTATGTAACATTGTTTTGCAAAGGATAAAATGTTGAAGAGTTAATTTTACTGGTGGAACTGGTGAACGAGGATGTGGTTGACGTAGTACTCAATGGTAGTGTCAATGAGGGGGGCTGTATTTTCATAATGTGATCATGATGATCCTTGTTGTTGGCTGACATTTGCTGTCGTTGCTGATTCGTAGATGGTGTAGATGTGCAGGTGGTGGTGTTGGTGGTCAGGCCAATTAGAGCAGCCGATGATGGGGAAGAGGACGAGGAGGTGGAGGAGGAAGAAGCAGAGGGCTTACTTAGTGTATAAATGGTTTGTACAGCGGTTGTGGAAGAGGACGAGGAGCAGGTGTTCGTTGAAGAAGATGCTGCTGCCGAATATGGGGAGGAGGGATTGATGTGATTGGAACTACTACTATTGGAATAGGCGCCCGATGGGTGGTTATTCAAACAATTGCCAGATGTTGAGGATGAGTTAGTGTTGTTGCCATCATTCATTTTATGTGATGAGCTATTTCGATGTGAAGTATTTGTTGTTGCCCCAACTGAGGTGGCGGCGATCACATTAGTGTTGTTGTGTTGCTGTTGTTGTTGTTGGTGATGGTTGTTGTGGTTGTTATTGTGTCCCGACGAGGATGATGAACTCTTTAAATTCGTTAGACTTTTATGTAATTTCGGTGGTAAGGCTGGATTCATGATATCATTGTTATAGCCTTTCAAGTGGTGGCCTGCTCCGGGTCCATGGGCAAAACTCAAATAGGCATCAACCTTTTACGGGGGAAAGTGTTGGTTTTTTTATCATGAATTTCCATTTCCAGAAAGACACACGCACACACACAGACAAACATTAAACATCAATCCATCCACATTTTAAAACGTTCACAAAAAGAAAGTTTTAAGAAAAATGTTTGGTTTTTTATTTCGATTTAAGTTTGTTTGTCTTTTTTAATTTATTTGATTTGAATTGATTTTTTGGTTTTTGTTTCTTGTACATAGAAGAGAAATGATATAATTTTGTGGTGAATGGTAGAGTTGTGGTGGTGGTGGTAGTTATGGTCGTGGTGGGGGGATTTAAACAGAGAGAGAGGATATAGCAGTCTCTACTAATTATATGAAATTTGTAGTGCAATAGGAAATGATGATTGTTATTGTCTGCGTAATGAGGTAATGTTCTGTAAAATCAAAATTTGTTGATGAATGGAAAAGAAATTGATTGATTGCGTTTATTTTTAAGATGAGAATATAAAATACAATGATATATTGGAGTATCAGATGACTTGTTCAGGGCTGTGACAAGTCATTTGATATATGATTTTTTTCTGTACATAAGATGCAGTGATATAAGAATGACAACATTTAGATTTTATTTAACTTTTTTGAGGTTATGGCAGTTATTGTTGAAGTTATGTGAATCAAATATAATTATAAAAAAGGCAAACGTTTGCAAGTTAGAGAAAAACACATATAAATCCTCCGCTCAGCTTGTTTTCCAAAATTAAATCGATATATCTTATTTTCAGACTAACATTGGTTTTAGGTGAGCAATTAGATTGAAATTCAAAAAGGGCAAGAACTTACACCGCAACGGGAAGAAAATAGACTCAAACAAGTAAAAACGCAGTGAATACCCTCCACCTGTTAAAATCTTTAAAATATCTAATATCGCAAGGTGCCGATATATGGAGGGATATACGATAGTGTGGACCTATATAGACAATTACTTTTCAGGGGCTAAAGTGCTCACAAAGAACTCCTTGTGTGGATTTTCAGACAATACTATTGGAAAATATGGCTAAAATCATCAAAATACCAAATATCGCGGGTACCATTATATGGGGGATATACGATATCGTTAACCTATGTAGAGAATCCTCTGTCAGGGGGTAAAGTGCTCACAAAGAACCTCTTGCGTACAATTTCAGACAATTCCGTTTAAAAATGTAACTAAAATCATCAAAATACCGAATATTGGGAGTACCGTTATATGGGGGGCTAACGATATAGTAGACCTATATAGATAATTCTCTTCCAAGGGGTAAAGTACCCACTATGAACTCCTCGTGTGGAATTTCAGACAATTCCATTGAATAATGTGGCTGAAATCATCAAAATACCGAATATCGGAGGGTACCATTATATGAGGCTATACAATATCGTGGACCTATACAGATAATTATCTTTCAAGGGATAAAGTACTCATAAGGAACTTCTTGTGTGGATTTTCAGACCATTCCATTAGAAAATGTGGCTAACATCATCAAAATACCGAATATCGGGAGGTACCATTATATGGGGCTATACGATATCGTGGACCGATATAACCCATCTTCGAATTTGACCTGCCTGCGGACAAAAGAGAGATCTGTGCAAAATTTTAGCTTCCTATCTCTTTTAGTTTAGACTGTAGCGTGATTGCAACAGACAGATCTTCTCCGACATTATCAGGAACACTGCTATCAGATATTTGATTACTCTAAGTGATAGAAGGGAGCTTGTTCTTCTTCTCGAGATTACCGGCCAGATGGCCTCAGATATCGACTGAAAAACGCTACATTTGTCATTAAGCTTATATAAGCGTTTAATGATTAGATTTTGACAGAATACGCCAGCACTGGCGCCTTCTTCCATCTTGGTCAGACAGAGGACCAGAGGAGATCTACCAGCATCCCAAACATCTCTTTCCGGCCGTGCATGGCCAAAACGCGAAAAATCTCATCCTACTCCTTAGCACCACGTTCAAGCAGACTTAGGAGTGCTCTTGGGAGCTCCAGATATCAGTAAGGACTCGGCTCTTTGCACAGTGGTTAATTAGGAAATGAGCGACGTGGATCGCATCTCACAAGACAAGGCACCCATAGGTCAGAACAGGTGAGGCAACTGTGACAGCTTGTGGTCTAAACACTAAACACATCTACCACCTATCAGCACCGCTACGTCATCCTCATACGCTATTGTGGTTATCTCTCTACTTACAGCTTTCCTAGTGGAAGTATCTCCCAATCCTGAATATATTATCCTAATTTTTAGTATTCTATGAATCCATTCAATCAGGGTAGAGGAAATACCAGAGGCATATAAAGTATTGTGGATTGTCTCCAGCTTCACGTTGTTGAAAGCCCCCTCTGTATTGAGAAAAGCTGTACATTTATAAAGTTTTATTTTTCAATATTTTTCTCAATATTTCCGACAACTTCGTGTGGAGCTGTCTCCACTGACCGATTTTCATTAGAAAGGAAGAGGGGGATCTATAGTCTTTGGGTAATATGTGACTAGGTTTCCCGGCTTTGGAAATATAGGTCACAGTTACCTCTTTCCACAGACAGAACAGATGTATGATGGCATTTTATGGACTTTAAAAACAAGTCATAGTTTTTGTAGCTATGAAATTTCGACATTCGAGATATTCATATATATTTTGTGTAACTTCAGGATTATGAAATAAGGTTTTGAACGCCAAGGCGTCAATTTCATCAAACTTGGTATTGATTGCTGATACATTTTTTCTGATTCTTTTTCCAATAATTTAATATTTCTATATAGTCTTTATAAATTTATAAAGAGGCAAACAACTCCAAATGATCTCAAAAAAGTTAAATAAATTGTAAGAAAATAGAACTGTTGCAAAACATTCAAGCCGTTACTTCATACATACCTTGCTATTCAAGTAGGCAGCAGCTGCTGGCGATGTAATCGTGGTACTATCTACCATCGATGCTCGTGTACTGCCGCTACTGGCACTACGCAATCGATCACCACTGCTGCTGGAACTACGTTTCGTTACACGACCCAAAACTATGGGCGACGAGTCGTCATGATGTTGGGGTGGCAACATTAACGACGACGAATGATGGCTGTGGTGATGGGCGTGGCCATGATGATGATGCTGCTGCTGTTGAGATTGTTGTAGATTTGAACCCGACGACGCCGATCCTGTTGAATTTATAAGTTCACCCGACGAGATGGTGGCAATTTTGCCCTCATAATAACAATGTCCTCCGACGTTGGATGAACGTTTCATGGTGTTGTTGGCAGAATTTGGTATCATACTGTTGTTGCTGCTGCCATCAGTTTGTGACGATGATTGTGACGATTTTGTGGATCTCTGTTGTGGGTAATTTAGGGAATTGGTATTCGAGTTAGCTTGCAGTCGCGCCGAGGATGACGAATGCTGACTGGGTGAGGGTGAATTCGAGGCAGACGAGCTAGAATTCAATTTGTTACTAAGGACAGTGAAAAATGCATTGTTGGTGGCATTTTGAGCATTGCTAAGTTGTGTGGAACCCATGTAGGACATTGGCACATGCTGTACAGGGCACTGACAAGTTGGCTTTTTGGATGAGGCCGACGACGAGGAAGCATTCGAAGATGGGGTTGTGGATGACGATGCATTGCTGTTGGCCGATGAATTACCAGCCAATTTGGCTTCGGCTTTGGATGATTTGCTACTGAGATTTTGCGTTAATGGATCTGCAACGGCATAATATCTGGGCATGGTACGATGATAACGTTTCGACGAAGAGCTAGAGGAGGAGTTTGATGACTTGGAGCCACCATTTGAGCTGGATGTTTTACTGGATTGAGAATGTTGCAGAGGCAAAGTGTTGTGGCCTGTTGTTGACATTGGCATAAGATGATTTTCCGAAGATGTTGCTGCAAATGTTGAAAGATCATTTGTGGCATTGGATGTATCCACATCTATGGCAGGCGTTGAAATGGCTGCTGTCAGCGATGGTGAAGCATTGCCAAATTGGGTAGGAGATGCTATTACTTCACCGCTCTCCGCAACGTTGCCATTTGCACAGGGAGGAAGTGAGTGATAGCCACGACTAGAACCTTGACTTACATTCACCTCCACATCGACAACATATTGTTGTAGGGGCGGTGGTTCTGTGGCTCGCTGTAAACGACGTGACACAGTATTGCCACCGCTGCTGCTGCTACTCACAGTTGTGCCATTTAGATGACAGTTTTTATAGCCACAATCATTGGCATTTGTGGAACCTCCCAAATTTTGCACAGCCCCAGAATGATGCTGTTGCCGACTTAAGGAGGCCGTTGCCGATGAGGCATTTGCCGTCAGGGTTGATGTCATTATTTGAGCTGACTGTAAAACACTTTGGGTGGTTGATGGCTGTTGTTGTTGTTGCTGCTGCTGTTGTTGTTGGGTTACAGCCATTTGATGTTGTTGCTGGTGTTGGGAGACCATTGGTGTCATTGTCTGTACACAAATGGAATTACTTTGGGCTATGTGTAGGCGATTTGTATTGTTGGCATTATTCCCAACACATGTGGTGGACGTGGCAGCCAACATTTGCTGTTGTTGTTGTTGTTGCTGCTGCTGCGCCTGATGATGTTGCTGCTGCTGCTGTTGGTGATGATGCTGCTGCAATTGCATTTGCTGTGATGTTTGCATTACGGCAGCCGAATTATTTACTTCATCTTGTAAACTATAGGGTGGTTGATGGTTCTCTCCGGTGGCTATGGTGGTTATATTTCCTCCACTATTTATATTGATATTTATTAAATTGGTGGTACTTTGGGTAATTTGATGTGATTGTGGCTGGTTGCTGGCCGCCGCCGCTGCAGACACCTGGCCCTGTGGGGCGGCCAAGACATGGGCCTGTATTGTGGGCACAACATGGCCCGTCTGATGGCTCATCTGGCCATGGGACTGTTGTTGAGGCTGGGCGTGATGTTGTATTTGTTGCATTTGCTGGGCTCGGCGATTAATATCCGCCGTCTGTAGCTCCACAGAGTTCATGCCCATGGTGGCTCTCTGATTGGCAGCTACCTGAGCTGCCGCAGCAGCTGCAGCACACTGGGCACTCAAAGCCTCCGCCTGTGATATGGCCACAGCCTCATCGTAGGGTGGTGGAGCTTCACCGCGTGGGAAATAACCACTTGGTGGCTTCCACAAGGGATAGTGGGCTGCCCCACCATATGTGTAATCCATGCTGCTGAGGTTGCCCTCCATATAACCCATATTGCCAGCAATATAACTGAAAGGTAAAAAGCAAATATCAGTTATGGAATTGCATATGAGAAGTTCATTCAAACTCACCCTATACTTCCCACAATGCTGCGTTGATCCTCTGCCGTTTGCCGATTTTCACGGGCCCTCAATTTCTTACGTCTAAATCGATTGATAAGGAAAAATATCATGGACAGTGACAGCGTGGCAGTAATGCCACTAACGATTAGTCAAACCCCAAAATCCGTACTGCCATCGGCCAGCTGATCATCGAGACAAATGACCTCGCAACAGTTATTGCCCGAACCAACCGTTTGAAAGGATTTACATTTGGTGAAAGCCTCACACAGAACCATTTTGCAGGCCTTCGGCAGACCACTATCACAAATGCACAAACGGCATGAATCCGGTCCGGGCATATAATGCATACCCGTCTCATATTGTTTGCCATTATAGTCTCGGCAATGGGTACCGGTCATTAGGCTTGAGCTGGCAGCGAGTGCATCTGAAATGAGTAGGAAAATGGAAATTCGATTAGTTCATGGATTAAATTGAAATTTATGTAGGGAAGATTTTTATGAGGAGTTAGAATGTTGTCGAGGACAAAACACGTTTGGTGATGTTTTTAGTTATACCCCACACCACAAGGTGGTCAGGGTATTATGTGTTTGTGCATTTGTTTGTAACATGGAGAAGGAAGCGAGATAGACCCATAGTTACTTTTGAGGATCTTCATAGAATCACTTTCTGAGTCGATTTATGCATGTCCGTCTGTACGTCCGTCTGTCCATGTATTTCTGTGAACAAAATGCAGTCGCATATATTATACAATTGAGCTGAAATTTTCCAAACAATATTTTTTGGCCCAAGGACGAAACCTATTCAAATTAGTTATAATCGGATCAGATTTAGATGTAGCTCCCATATATATTCAACCGATTTCGGGTTTATTGCGCACCAAATGACCAATATAAGTAACAAAATGCCCTGAATTTTATTACATCCCACTGAATTCAGTCTAGAAGCATGTATATCAAATTTGGAGAAAATCTGTTCAGATATAGCTATAGCTCCCATATACATGTTTCATCTGATTTGGGGTTTAAAGTCTCTCAAAAGCGTAATATGCATTCCACAACAATGAAATTTGGTACCGAACATCAGATACTGCTCGAAAATACTCCTGTGAAATTTTATCGAGATCGGTTCCAATTTGGATATAGCTCCCATGTTTATCTTTAAGAGATTCCGGGTTAATTTTCTACCAAATGACTAATATCACTCCAAAAGTCCAGAATTTTAGTATATCCGACCGAATTCAGTCTAGAAACCAGTACCACAAATTTCATGTAAATCGGTTCAGATATAGCTATAGCTCCCATATATATGTATTATCCGATTTAGAGTTTAAAGTCCCTCACCAGAGTAATATGCATTCCACAACAATGAAATTTGGTACCGGACATCAGATACTGCGAGAAAATACCTCTGTGAAATTTTATCGAGATCGGTTCAGATTTGGATATAGCTCTCATATATATCCTTAATCCGATTTCAGGTTTATTGTGCACCAAATGGCTAATATCAGCCCAAATGGGCTGAATTTTGGCAATTAAGACTGAATTCATCCTAGAAGCAAGTACATCAACTTTGATGAAAATCTGTTCAGATATAGCTATAGCTCCCATCTGCCAAATTATAACAAGATCGATTCAGATTTGGATATATCTCCCATATATACCTTCAACCGATTTCGGGTTATTTGTCCACCAAATGGCCAATTTCAGTCCAAAAATCATGAATTTTGGTACATCCGACCGAATTCTGTCTAGAAGCAAGTACATTGAGTTCGGTGAAAATCGGTTCAGATATTGCTATATCTCCCATATATATGTTTCATCCGATTTGGCGTTTAAGTCCCTCACATTCGAAATATGCGTTCGACATCAATGATCTTTGGTACCAGATATCTTATAGAGCTCGGAAATACCTCTTCCAAATTTTATCGAAAACGGCTAAGATTTCGATATAGCTTCCACATATACCTTCAACCGATTTCGGGTTAATTGTCCACCAAATGGACAATATCAGTCCCAATGGCCTGGATTTTGGTACATCCGACCGAATTCAGTCTAGAAGCAAGTATATCAAATTTGGTGAAAATCGGATCAGATATTGCTAGAGCTCCCATATATATTTTCTACCGATTTCGGGTTAATTGTGCACCAAATAGCCAATATCAGTCCAAATGACCTGAATGATATTCAAATAAATTCTTTTGTTATGCGGGCTCTACTAATTATGCATAGTGGTGTAGGGTATCATAAAGTCGACCCCGCCCGACTTCTGACTTTTCCTTACTGGTTTTTCAGATGATTTAACCGAGATCTGCGACATTAATTCAAAATGGACACGTACAACTCCACTTGATAGAAACCCGGAGGCTTACAATCTTCGAAACTCATTTCAGGCCATTTGGAGTAGATCTAGTCGAGTTTTTGGAGGATTCTCAAAAAATGTTGAATCATGAAGATGAGTGCTAGCCACATGTTCCTAAGGAATTGGCTGTAATTTGAAATAAATGGATGCCGCCCGAATTATTGGTATTTTGAAAATCCACATTTTCCGATGTGCTATTTCTGATTTCAAAAACATGGACATAATCCTCCCCAGATTTTAGTCACTTTTGTGTTCATGGCCACATTTTCCAACCGTGAAGTGCATAAATACCCCCTGTTTCAAAAAATAGTAAGACGCTCTATGCGTTTCTTTGTTCTGGTTACACCATGTGTGCTTTCTGTACTTTTTTTGTCTAGATTTCATAAAATAACCCAAAACAAACAGTGAATGACATTGAAATGAAGGGTTAAAAGTACCTTCATATTTTATTCTTTTCTCCTTTTCCCCCCAAAATAAAATGCAATTCAAATTTCGACATATGTGTCACATTAAACCATACTTGAATGACAACAACAACAGAAACAGCAGTAGCAACGACAGGTATATAAAGAAACAACAATATTTCCATCATTAAATGAAAAACACATTTGCACTTTGCTTTTTGGTTGGTGTTGCCGTGTGCGGCGGTGGTGGTAGTGGTAGAGAGGAAATGACAACATTAAACAACAACAAAAACAACAGAAAAAAAGAAACATATTCAGGTGTCAACTACAAAACATGTGTGTTACAAGCTCTGAGCCAGCTAGCTACTAGCTGCATGGCTGGCTATACTCCCATGAAGGGCCCTATGTGACAGTTTTTGTGTATGTGTGTCGTGACCAAACAAGTGACGTTGTTGTTGTTTTTGTTTTGTCGGTTAGGGTCTGTTGTAAGTGCATAAAACGCAGTCACATGTAATATGCTTGACTGACTGACTAAGTAAATGGCTAGATAGATGGGTGGAAGGAAGTGAACCATGTACATGAGCAGCATGTTGGATTACATTGCTAGTTTCCCAAAAGGTTGGCTAACTGGATAGCTGGATGAATGGACGAATGAATGTTCATGCCCACGATGAAGACGACATTTGAATACATTGCTTGTTTCCCAAAATAGTACCGAAAAAAATCAAGCAAAAAGGGCTATATTAGGTCGACCATGTGATACCCTAAACCACTAGAATGTAAAAAGTTCATGGGCCGTAGTTTGAGAAATGTTTCACAAATTAATTACCCAAAAACGATCATAAATGTCGACCATTTCAGCATTTCTGTTTTCGATTAGAATTTTATAGCATACTTTTAGGCGCTAACTATATTTTTTTTCCAATTAAAAGAATTTTATAGTAATTGGACCCCGACCCCGTCTCTAAACACGAGATTGCGAAACGACATATATCAAATTAACTTTTTCTATATACAAAATGCACTGGAATGTATGTGACAGGTATTTTTTCAAAACTAATATTGCCAACACAAAATCAACCTTCCCACACTTGTCAAACAAAAACAAGTTAAATGGGTAAAACTTAAGTTAATCTCGGCTAGTTGACCTTTTTCACCGTTTTTAATGTTTGAATTGTGGCCAAATCGACTATTCCTAAAATGATAAGATTTTGAAGATCCATTATTTTGAGCGGAGTTAATCTATCCACAAAGAAACACAAAATATAAAATCACAACTAATTTTCTCGAAAACAATCAAAATCAAGATATCAAATTAGATACTTAGGCAAAAGTAAAGTGGACCTACAATGAACATTTTTTGCGGGCCTAAATCTAGTCACTGAAAACCCGTTTAGATTTGTTCGAATTGGTCACCTTTGGCACGAATTATGGCCTTCAAACGGTGGTATTTTGGCCCATTTCCGGCGAAGCGTTTACTTGAGGTGATCGGCACTTTGGTATTTTTTAGTGCCAACCTTGCTTTCCAAAATACTCCAGACACAATAGTCCAAAGAATGGGTATCCGGAGATTTTGGTGGCCATTGTGCGCTGGAAATGAAGCGTGGAACCTCGCTTTTTAACCATTCTTGGATGGGTCGTGCTGAGTCCTGTTGGAATGTCCAAGGTCTGCGGTCAAAATGTTTGTATGCCCAAGGCTCCCGAAAATTTTCGCGATAATATTCGGCATTTATGGCGGCCCACACTATCACCATGGCCGGCGCTTGAGTTCTAGTGGCCAACCGAAGGTGCATATAGTCTGTTAACCTCTTTGGAAAGTAAACACTATCATTTTGTTTGTTTACAAACTGCTGGACAACGAATGTTTCTTCATCGGAGAAAACCAAATTCGGCAGTTCACCACTTTCGGCCAAGCAAATCAACTTTTTAGCTCTTTTGAGTCTATTTCCTTTCTGTTGCGGTGTAAGTTCTTGCACTTTTTGGAATTTCTATGGCTTTACCCCGAACTCATGGGGGTTTCCGGAGATTTTGGTGGCCATTGTGCGCTGGAAATGAAGCGTGGAACCTCGCTTTTTTACCATTCTTGGGTGGGTCGTGCTGAGTCCTGTTGGAATGTCCAAGGTCTGCGGTCAAAATGTTTGTATGCCCAAGGCTCCAGAAAATTTTCGCGATAATATTCGGCATTTATGGCGGCCCCCACCATCACCATGGCCGGCGCTTGAGTTCTGGTGGCCAACCGAAGGTGCATATAGTCAGTTAACCTCTTTGGAAAGTAAACACGATCATTTTGTTTGTTTACAAACTGCTGGACAACGAATGTTTTTTCATCCGAGAAACTAAAATTCGGTAGTTCACCACTTTCGGCCAAGCAAATCAACTCTTTAGCTCTTTTGAGTCTATTTCCTTTCTGTTGCGGTGTAAGTTCTTGCACTTTTTGGAATTTCTATGGCTTTACCCCGAGCTCATTATTCAATATTTGCCGAATGGAATATTGCAATATGTTCAGCTCACGAGCCATTTTTCGACCACTGCGAAACGAGTTTCGATCAAGTCGCTTCTTTACTTTTCGAACCATTTCTGCTGATGTTTCTGTTTTCTTCCGTCCACTTCCTTGACGTCGGGCTACGCCAGCAGTGGTACGAGACACAAAAGATTTATTCACGTTTAAATGCTGGAGTGCTCTAACGATAGCCAACATGTGGTTTTCCAGCCAAATATAAAGAAATCACACTATGACGCTTGAATTCCACCACGAATAACTTTTTTTCTGAAATGTTCTCACCAAAATGCTTTTGCACGCTTGTAAACAATATTATGAGCTGTCACTGGAATAATTTTAACAGATGTCGGACGAGTGGCTTGGAAATGACATCAGTCCGAAGTTGGTTGCAGTTTTTTCCTCTCACCCTGTAGAGTCAATCTTTAAATTACCTAAAATGTGGGGCTACACAAGAACCTGGATTTATTTCGAATTTTTTTACAGAGTAGATGAACTCAATGAGAACCCTAATTACCATACTGTAGCAAATTCCGCCAAAACTTTTATTCGGGGATAAAACCTTCAAATTAGCTGAAATCAGGGGGAACGAAAATGAGTGGACTACGTGAAACCTGAACCAATTTCGAAATATTTTCCAGGGTGTGAATTTAATGAGAGTCTAGAACAAGAAACTATAGCAACTTCGTTGGAAAAAGTTGTACGGTTATATGGAGCTATACGGAAACGCGGACGTGTTGTGCATATCAAACTGCAGCTAATTCCATTGGCAAAGCATGAAATCTTATAATTCCGTTATATGGGTTCTATACTAATATGTGAACCGATTCTAATCCATTTTAATCCCTTATTCGCCTTTTAGCCAACCTTGACATTAAACCCCTATATGAGCATTTTCAATCTATGTTGGTTCGGTGGGACCTGGTGAAAACTGGGTCAAATAATTGGGTACCTGGCCCGCCTCCAAAAAATATTCTTTCCCAAAATCTCTGTAATAATGACTTGCTCTGAAAAAAAACCGCAGAGTCAATCCCAAACTTTTGATTCAAAACCTACTCATATTACCCTGCCCCTGTTCTGGGGTAGGGTGTACAAATCCAAACAATGACACTAATAACAGAATGACAACATTGCACTGGAGCATAACACAACAACTACAACAACAACCACGTCCAAAAAAAACAGCCTACAAACATGGATAGCAACACCACTTGTAATGTTTGTTTCCCATCAAAACATGTTACAAGTTGTATGCCAACAATCATCACCCCTCTCTCCATCCTTTCTCCATTCTTCACCACTTTTTCGCCTTGTTTCGTGGTAAATTTCCTCATCAAGCAAATGTTCCACATATTTTGGTGTTGTTGTTTTTGATATTGTTATGTTTTTGTGTGGCACATTTGACTTTTTCTTATAAAATGCAAAAATGCATAAAATAGCAGCAGCAACAACAACAAAAACAAAGGCAACAATCATTAACACCAACCAACATGTTTCCAGGAAGATGGACAGACGGCAGGCAAGCAGCCAGGGAAATTTTATTATGATTATTATTATTATTCCCCCAAAAAATATACATATGTACATGGCTGCATACATATGTAAATTATTGAAAACTTCGTTGTTTCCATAAGAAGAACTTGTAATATTTTATTCTACTTGCCCACCATGTGGGAGTGGGCGTAGGTATAATGGGGGAAACATATGTGTATAGCCCTTGTCCATGCTTGTATGTGTGTGTATGTTGTATGTGTGTGACTATTTGAAAACAGAATAACATTGTGTTTGTGACATATATCCTTTGACATATCCGCTACACAAACACTTGTATACACCAATACTATTGCACAAGCACACACACACAAGGCTCACCACACACAATCCTCCCCTATTGAGAACAATTTAGTTGGCTGACTGGCTGGCTGTCCAACTGACTGAGAGTAACATCTCTTTACCCATAAACAAGGATAATTACAAGCAAAAAAAAAAACATATTCTCATTGCAGCATAGAAAAACACCACCCACTCTCAGCTGCTCAACGGGAGCACGCATTTCAAAACCGTTCTCACACAGACAAAGAGACACAAGGCGGGGACGATGGTCCTTTGGCCATTGGAACTGGGGGCCTTTTTCAAGAAAAAACTACTTACATTAGTGTTTGATTAAACGAAAGGACGTAGTCTTCGGATTCACATCTATGAAGGAGATAAAAAGTGGCTTGGCTTAATTGTCTTAAATCGCGATATTGATATGTTTTAACGCTCGGAGAACTTATATACGGAATATCAGAAATATAGCCCCTATTTCATGTATTTTGATGGTTTTACCAAGTTTTTTCAAAGGTATTATTTATAGTTTAGTTTTTAGGGTTTTTGCACTGCCCTCGATATATCCCGTTTCTCCCTGTTTTTTTTTAATTTTTCCGCATTTTCTCAAATGTCAAGTACGCTGGGGACTTTAACCCTATTTTCCATCACAATTACTATATTTTTTGGGTTCCTGATTCAAAAAGTTTCCACATTCTGTACCAAAAATTGAAATCGGTCCATATTCTGATATCTCCCAATCTGAGGTCTTTTCAAGGTTTTGACCCCATTCTTCAACGGAATTACAATAATCTGGAATTTGGAATGGTCTCCTCTGCACGAAAAATTGAAATATGTCCACTTTTTAGTACAGTTGCCATGTAACGGAACTACCCGATTTCAAGTTGTCTGAGGATTTTGACAAAATTCCCAAAATTTCGTTAACTTGCCACAAAAATATTTTGAGACCAGTACATACTTATGTATAGCCCCATTAACGTTACCTCCCAATTTCGGGTATTTTAAAGGTTTCCAACGACATTAGCTTTAATTTAGTATTTGGGTTTTCTATTCTGTACAAAAATGTGACAGGCGTACAAAAGTATTTTGGTGAGAATTTTCATGAAATAAAAAAGTTATTCGTGATGGAATTTAAGCGTGATAGTATGATTTCTTTTATATTTGGCTGGAAAACCACAAGTGGCTATCGTTAGAGCACTCCAGCATTTAATTGTGAATAAATCTTTGAATAAAGCTTTTGTCTCGTACCATCGCTCGTTACCGTGATATTGGTAGCGTAGGACGACGTCAAGGAAGTACACGGTAGAAAACACCAACATCAGGAGAAATGGTTCGAAAAGTAAATAAGCGACTTGTTCGAAACCCGCGTCGCAGTGACCGAAAAATGGCTCGTGAGCTGAACATATTGCAATATTCCATTCGGCAAATATTTAAAAATGAGCTCGGGATAAAGGCATTGAAATTCCAAAAAGGGCAAGAACTTACACCGCAATGGAAAGAAAATAGACTCAAAGAGCCAAAGAGTTGCTTCGCTTGGCCGAAAGTGGTGAACTAACGAATTTGTTTTTTCCGATGATAAAACATTCGTTGTCCAGCAGTTTGTAAACAAACAAAATGATCGTGTTTACTTGTTAAAGAGGTCAGCTGAAAATGTGCAGCTTCGTTTAGCCACCAGAACTCAAACGCCGGTCATGGTGAGGGTGTGGGCCGCCATAAAAGCCGAAGGACGCTCTCCGCTCGTATAATCGACCGTGGCATCAGAATAAACGCCGAATATTAAAGCCTTGGACACGCAAACATTTTGGCCGCAAACCTTGGTAATTCCAACAGGAATGGTTACAAAATGAGGTTTCTTGCTTCATTTCCAGCGCACAATGGCCACCAAAATCTCCGGATTCCAATCCGTTGGACTATTGTGTCTGGAGTATTTTGGAATGCAAGGTTGGCACTAAAAAATAACAAAGTTTCGATTACCTCAAGCAAACGCTTTGCCGGGCATGGGCCAAAATACCGCAGAGTAACGTTCGGACAGCGTGTGACGGTTTATTGGCCGTTTGAAGGTCATAATGCGTGCCAAAGGTGCCTAATTCGAACAAAAATCTAAACTTTTTCTAAAATTTGATGCTATTTCTGACATTTTTTGCCTTCAATCAATAAAATTAAAAAAATATGTAAAAATTATGGCGCTTGACTTTGTTGCAGTTTTTTTATCTGATCTCAGGACTGTCCATAAAGATGTAGTCAGTGTTCCCGTCTACATTACTCAAACAAACTTGAGCTTGCACATCCCTGCAGGTGTTAATCAACTCTATAAATAAATTTTCCTGAGCCTCAGAACACTTTTCTACAGCCGATATCCAGATATTTGAGATTTGGAACTGCATTCATAGTATGTTTTGTCACCTACACTGGTATGCAGCCCTCTTATTAGAAAGTACATCGGTGAATATTTCTGATCTTTTCTGGTCTCTCCGGACATTAAGTCGAACATAACTTCAAAAATTGTGAAAATCCTATTCGCACAAGCATGGTCAAAATGTCAATATTAAAATAAAAATTTATGCTTTTCTACACCATCCTGAGAAGAATTTGTTATCCAATTTGGTAAAAATGCTTTCTTTGTCGATCTGAAAAAACACCAATTAATTTTTGTATTTACAGGTTTGAAATTAATTTAAATTCTTCTTGAAGTCAACCAACAAAATATCTTCAATATGGTATTTTAAAACCTTTATGGGCAGAGCACATCCCCACAAAAATATTGCAATATACATCCGGTTTTTTTATGGCTGCATTTAACAGTATCTTCCACTTTTTCTTATTTCGAAGAGCCGAGAATTTATTTATTCAATCCATTTAAAGCACTCAATAATACAAAGGCCTTTTACTTTGGCCGTAGAAGACTCACACAAAACAAAATTGACATAAACTGGGCAAACTTAGATTTTTTCAGTCGGAAACATGAAAAGAAATAATGAATAAATAAATAACAATTCAAAAATAATTTCTAACAAGTAAGCAAAGGCCACAGTCGAGCGGGGCCGACCGTTGAATACCCTACAACACTATAATAAGTGATACAGTTTATATTGGCGAGATACTCGAATGAATTCCACAAGATATTGTGACAAATAATAAAAGAAAACCATCAGGTTTCGTTCTCTAATTTTCGAATAATAGCAACTTTAACTAATTTGCTCATTTCCAATTTATTGGTAGATGTTGCACTTAAATGGTCTTCCTAGATCTGGAACCAATACTTCCCAAAGACCTATAACCTCTCAGAAGTGGCAAAAGATTAACATTTATTATTGGTTTTTGACTGAAACGCATCTATATGAGATACAGACATTTGACTATATTCTTCAACGAAATCAGCCTTAACGAAATAGTCAGAAGTGCGTCTTTCCTGTATTTGTGAATTCTCCAAAAAGTCACTGGAATGGACATTTTCGGATTTTGTCTACAAAAGTTGGCAAACTCCTCCACACATTGAATATTTTTGGATGGCCATCCAAAACTGCCTGGCTTTTGCAATGTCCGGTAACCCCCATTATTACGACCTGCTGACAATTTTGCAGTTTTTTGGTCCATTTCAACCCCTAAATATATGGCGATCATCTTCAAAAAGAATAGGCTTTTATTCTGACCCTCATCTTATCTCCATGCAAAATTTCGTTAGGATCGGGCCATAAATGCGATCTGTATATGATATCCTGATATTCTAACTACTTAGTTTTGTTAGCTGTAGAAATATTACCAAATGTTTAATTCAAAATGAAAATATGCCAAAAATATGACAAAATTTAAAAGTTATGAGAAAATTTTACAAAATCAATATTTTCATCTTTAGAGAGATATTTTTATGCTATTTTTTCGACGTTTTATGTTTCCTGCCAAGAGGTCATTCTGAATTAATGAGAACTGTGGAAATCAGTTCAGCCGTTCTCGACATACAAGAGATTTTTCAAGCATATCTTCTTTGGTAAACATATATATCGCACATATTTTGCTATATATCCGTTTTATTGGATGTTAACATCAATATAAAGATCAGAAGTAACCTTGTCATGGCTTTGTGATTTCGCCGGGATTTAAAATATTCGCGGTTTAATGAAAAATTTTGAATTTTTTCAACAAAAAAGATATTGTCTATTTTACCCGCTAAATATTATCCGATGACCACCCAAATAGGTAGGCTTCTTGCCAGCCCTAAACTCTAGCTACATGCGAAATTCCGCGTCGATTGGTCTATAATTGCGACCTGTAGAGCAAGTGCAAAATCAGGATTTTTTTCAGTTTTTGGTCCATTTCAACCCCTAAATATTATGCGATCATCACCAAAAGAAATAGGGTTCTATTCTGACCATAGCCCCACCTACATTTTAAATTTCGTGAAGATCGGACCATAATTGCGACCTGTAGAGTGAATACAAATTAACATGGACAGACGGACAGACGGACGGACGGACATACATAGCTAGATCGACTCAGCTCGGCGAGATAGGAAGATCCATATATACTTTCCTATGTGGGAAATCAATATTTCGTGGTGTTACATAATTTTTGGGCCAATCAAACTTATAATACCCCCAACACATAGTGTTGTAGGGTATAAAAAGGCCCTTTTTTGTTTCACTCCATAACGCCCTTAATTCCCTGCCCCCATTAAATTGTTGTACTGTGCTCATCACCCATATAAACAATGACAACAACAGAACACAAAATAAAACCCCCAGAGACAGAGAGCGAATGAGAGAGCGCGAATGGCATTGCACGGTACAAATAAATTGTTGAGGGGGGAGACTTTTGTTATCCACTGAGATTCATGTTGAGATTCAGATTCATCTCTTCTCTTCTTTATGCTGTTCTGTTCTGTGCTGTGCGGATAAACAACACGAACACACACAGGACGACATACATGTGTATTTGCTCAAGAACAACAGGAAAACTTCAGCGATTCTCTTCTCATGGAAACGCATGCAAAATTATAAATACCAAATACAATCCAAATGTATGTGTGCCACGGATATTTGTGCTTGTTCTTCTTTTGCCACCAAAAAGTGGGGGCTGCTGCTGCTGGTGCTTGCATCCATACGACCAACAGCCAACATCCATCTCTATCCACACACATTGGAGTCATGGACATCTATTAAAAAAAACACACACACACCAACACATATACGCACACACACAACAACAATCACTTTGAACCGAGAATTTTAATGCGTTTTTTTCCTTTGGTTCTTCCTTCTTTTCAAAAAAATATAAGGAACAGCCTTTATAAACAATTTGATAGATTTTTTTCTTGTTCCAGGACTCATTCCTTTGTTTCACTTCATAATAATCTTTCGTTTATTATTTTTTTTTCTTATTTAAATTGTATTATTTTCTTTTATATGTATTGTGTATCTTTGTATCTTTTTGTGATTTGGTGTTAATTGGACTTTATTTCGTATTTTTTTCATTTTTTCCCATTCACATACACCATTCATTTATTTGGATGACTTTTACCTTTAATATTATAAATGAAATTTATCACAAATACAATTAGTAAATACATGTTTGCACTTTTTATTTGTTTATGTTTGGTTTGCTAATATTTTCAATTGTTTATTTTATTCACAAATTAACATAAATTCTCCTATTTGATTTAAATTTCTAAATTTTCAGCCAAAAAATCCAAAAAATATGTATCAAGAGTATCAGAGAACGGAGCCATACTGACAGTAATCACCGAAAAGTGATAACTCAGGTCGTCTGCTAATCACTGCCAAGTGATAACATGGGTCATTTGACAAATGAAATGTTAACGGCGTTTTAAGTCATGTGTTCACGAATGGTTTTTAAAAAAATCTGAAATATACAAATGATGACTAAAAGAATTCAATATTATAAATCGAAAAATATTAAAACAAACAAAAATAAATTTAAAAAATACAGTAGCATGTCTGAGGTTCAATTCTTGTTTTATGACAATGCAAAATAAAATCTTTTATAAAGGAAAGAAATGTCAAATGAAAAAAATTGTAAAGGAAATATTTTTCTTTTATATGACAATATAAAATAAAACATTTTGTATGAAAATATAAGATTTTATAAAGAATCAAGAAGTATATTTCATAAAGGGTGGTTCAAACAGCTCACGCAATTTTCGTGTGTTGTTTCACTGTCAAACATCTTTAGTTTAGGCCCTGGAACAATCAAAAAAGCAAGATGTGAGGTAAGGTAAAGCTATCAACCAGCTACATAATTTTTCTGCGAGTGTCCGACTTCTGTCAATTTTGTGTATATATTCAATGTTTTTAAAAAATAAAAACAAAAATTGTTGAAATCAATAAATAGAAAAAATATAAATGACGGGTAGCGCGCTAAAAATATGTATCAATTTTGCCATGAAATTCAAATATTGAACAGTTTGGATCATGTTTTTGAATGAAAATCCAGGCTTTCCATTCATCTTCCGCCTTTTTAACTTTAAAGCCGGAAAAAATATATCAATGAAATGAGAATAACTTGTTGCATCTAATTTTGAATAATTCTGATAGAAAGCATGATGAGACTATTCATGCTTTCTATCAGAATTATTCAAAATTAGGGCAGAATTTCAGTAGTTTAACAAAGCTGTTCTACCTCCTCATTGTACCATGTCTATTGGTATTGATAATTGGCATTTTTTAAATTTCTTAAATTCGGGAGGAATTTTTTTTTTGAAATTATTATGCAACAGTTAGGGGTAGCTTTGTTCTACCTTCTGTAATTATGCCATGGTAAGAACAAAAATGTTTTGCATGTTCTTTTTTTGACAAATCAGCTGATTACTAGCAGGTTTTTTACATACTTTCTAAGGAAAAAGTTGCTGGTATGGTCCAAGTATAAGGTCCCCTCCAAGCCAACTGACTACCAAATGTAATGTCAAAATGCATTATTATGTTTAAAATCACAGAACAAAAAATAAACAACAGCTAAAAAAGTTTAAACAAATTTGGACATTACATCTGGTTATTAAAATTTTGCAGGATCACCTGGTTACTGTATTCCTGCAGCAAAAGTAACCACTGTCTTTAATAGATTTAGTGGATTACGCATGGCAGAAGAATATAGGTAGATGCAACAACGCTTGGGAACATTAATATGTCAAAATTTTTAAAGTGTTTTGTCAAAAATATGTAGATCTTTATATGTTTTCCTATACTACGCAAATCGGAGGTTGTAATGATATGTATTTTACAACAATTTTTACAAATTTCAATAATTTTTCATTCAAGATTTTCAATTCCAACATCGGTTTGACAGTTCAATGTCCCAGGAGCTGTGTCGATGCGACTACCTGTATTCGGAAAAAATGTTGTATCTAAGACAAAGAAAATCATGATTGTGAAAAATTGAGAAATCCTTAACGGTTACCTTATTTTTTGTATAGAAATATTCCCCCCTGGAGTTATCTAAAAACAGCTCACAAAAACTTTTTATTATCACACTGGCAAAAACCATGGTACAATGATATCAAGGTAGGGCTATGATATCATATGATTTCAATTTTTTTTATTTTCTTGGCCTAATATGTCATCATTATTTGTTTATGTATGTGTTTTCTTTTCAATAACAAAAAAAAAACAATAACAGAAAATATTCAAATTCGGGTGTTTTCAAAATGATTATTTCAACGTATGCATCGACAAAATCTAGAGTTTTTGTAGCGAAATAATCCTTTAGAGATATATAGTACATGATTTTGAAAAGAAGTGTTGACCTTTCATTCAATTATCGCGGTTTTCAATTATTTATTCAAAATAAATGCACCAAGTTGTTTGATTTTTTACTTTTTTTGATACTAATTCTGACATTACAAGCCAAACTTCATTGTACCATGGCAAAAACTATTTAATATTCAAGTGAAGATCGCAAACTTAACAGAATCGTTTATATGTTCTCGTAATACTGTGGTAGAAGAATACAGGTAGATGCATCAACGCTTGGCAACATTGATATGTTTTATTAATAATTAAAACGTCTTTTCAAATATAAGTAGATTTGTATATGTTTTCATATACGACATCATTCGGATATTATTATAATAAGCCTTTTCAACAATTTTAACGAATTTGAATAATTTTTCATTCAACATTTTCAATTTCAAAATTGGTTCTTACCTAAAATTCTACCAGAAACACTCCCATGCAACATATGTCATATGTTTCCGCCTTGTCAAACGATTGTTACCATTTGCTATGTTTATTTACGACAAACAGACTTTTATTTGGACGAGTTCTCTCACTTTGTACGTAACAGCGACATCTATATGTAACCTTTTAATATATATTTTTCACGTTTATAGACCCCTACCTGCGTGTCTTTGCTTATGAATAGCCGAGACAACAACTGCAAAGGGGTTTCAAAATATGGGATATTTTTATTTTGCTGAATTCAATGGGATATTATAAATATATGTAAGTAAGGCGATTGAACAGTTATTTTTCTGACACAAATTAGAATTGTTTTGTTATACGGCATTGGCATGGTAGGAGAATACAGATAGTCGCAGCGACGCCTGCTGCAATTATGAAATTGATATTTTTGAATGAAAAAATTTTCAAATTTGTTAAAAATTGTTGAAAAATGCATATCATAACAACCTCCAATTGGTGGCTTATAAGAAAACTTCTAAAATTCGACTTATTTTTGAAAAATATATATTAACATTTTAGACATACCAATGTTTCAATGTGTTGATGCATCTACCTGTGTTTTTCTACAATAGGTATTGGCGGCAATCAACAAAATTTTGTAAAATTTTTACTTTTAGTATTTAGATCGGGTATAAAATATGCACACACGAACACAAGGATGATGCAATTTCGATGACTGAGGCATTTATGCTAATTTTCATTATGTTAAAGTGGGTAAAGGGTTATAATATTTCTGCCGATTTATTCAATTTTGCAATTAACAATGCATAAATTATTTCGAAAAAAGGCTAATTTCCAGCTTTTTCTATATATGTACTATTTAATTGCAACTTAAATGTTAGAAAAATTAGGTCATTGGTAATTTATCACACAAATGCGTTGAAATTTTACCGCCACATTTGAATTTTGAACTTGACTTAGTTTTCTTTCAAATCAGATCACCAGAACAAAATAATATGTAAAAATCACTCAAGTTCAACAACAATAACGTGGAGACAAAACGCAACTTTAGAACTACCACTTGCAATGGAGATAAATGGTTAATTGGTCAAGTAAACAATAGCAGAAGCAACGACAACAACAACACTAGGGCACATGGTAATGACAACAACAAATGTTAAGATTTAAATTAAATTAACATGAGAACATGCAAGCAAACAAAACAACAATATATTTACAGCAACACCAAAATAACTTCTATTTGTACACTCGAGAAAAAATGTTGGTGGAAAAAGATTAGTTTTTGGAATATAATTGGACCGGATGATATTTTGATGTTTATGCCATGACGACTTTGTGTTATTTTAAGATTTTGGATTCATGGGAAACAATTCCCTGGTATTCTGACAAGCTATTAACAATTCCCCATGATTTCGGAAATATGGACAACGATTTCTAGTTTTTGTTTAAGGTAGATAGCAATTGCCTATACAGGGTGAGATAAAAAAACTGCAACAAAGTCAAACTCCACAATTTTTACATTTTTCTTAAAAATGTTATTGAATAAAAGCAAAAAATGTCGGAAATAGCATCAAAATTTAGAAAAAAAATAGATTTTTCGAATTGGTCACTTTTGGCACGAATTATGGCCTTCAAACGGCCAATGAAATCGTCACACGCCGCCCCAACTTTGCTCTTCGGTATTTTTGCCCATTCCCGGCGAAGCGCTTGCTTGCGGTGATCGACGCTTTGGTATTTTTTAGTGCCAACCTTGCTTTCCAAAATACTCCAGACACAATAGTCCAACGAATTGGTATCCGGAGATTTTTGGTGGCCACTGTGCGCTGGAAATGAAGCGAGGGACCTTATTTTGTAACCATTCTTGGGTGGCAGGTGCTGAGTGCGATGGTGCTGAATCCTGTTGGAATGTCCAAGGTCTGCGGCCAAAATGGTTGCCCAAGTCCTTAATACACCCTCCAGAATATTTTCGCGATAATATTCGGCATTTATGTTATGACGGCACACACCGTCACCATGGGCGGCGCTTGAGTTCTGGTAACCAACCGAAGGTCGAAGTAAACTCGATTATTTTGTTTGTTTACGAGCTGCTGGACAACGAGTATTTTTCATCGGAAAAACCAAATTCGGCAATTCACCACTTTCGGCCAAGCAAAGCAACTCTTTAGCTCTTTTTAATCTATCTTCTTTCAGTTGCGGTGTAAGTTCTTGCACTTTTTGGAATTTCAATGGCTTTACGCCGAGCTCGAATGGAATATTGCGATATTTTCAGCTCACGATGATCAACATAAAATTCTATGTCGATTTTTCGACGTCCGTCCGTCTGTGGAAATCACTCTAGCTCTCGAACGAAATGAAGTATGTTGATAAAATTTTACTCAAATGTGTATTATGTCCGCAGGACTTTTGGTATTGAAAATAGCCCCCATACAATGGAACCTCCCTTTATTTGGTATTTCGGCGATTTAAGCGACATTATTCACCGGAATTGTTTCAAATTTGGTATTTGAAGTTCGTAATGGATACTACAGCCTATGACAGAAAATTGTCTGTGCAGGTCCTCGTCTTCATAAAGCCCCCATATAACGATACCTCCCGATATTCGGTATTTTGATGATTTTATTCACCGGAATTGTTTCAAATTTGGTATTTGAAGTTCGTAATGGATACTACAGCCTATGACAGAAAATTGTCTGTGCAGGTCCTCGTCTTCATAAAGCCTCCATATAACGGTACCTCCCGATATTCGGTATTTTGATGATTTTAGCGACATTATTCACCGGAATCATTTCAAATTGGGTATTTAAAGTTCGTAACGGATGCTACAGCCTATGACAGAAAATTGTCTGTGCACTTCCACGTCTTCATATAGCCGCATATATAGCGGTACTCCCGATATTCGGTATTTTGATTTTATTCACCGGAATTGTTTCAAATTTGGTATTTGAAGTTCGTAATGGATACTACAGCCTATGACAGAAAATTGTCTGTGCAGGTCCTCGTCTTCATATAGCCCTCATATAACGGTACCTCCCGATATTCGGTACTTTTATGATTTTAGCGACATTATTCAACGGAATTGTTTCAATTTTGGTATTTGAAGTTCGTAATGGATGCTACAGCCGAAGACAGAAAATTGTCTGTACAGGTTCATGTCTTCGCAGAGCCCCCATATAACGGTACCTCCCGTGATAATTTTAGCGACATTATTCAATGGAATTGTTTAAACATTGGTATTTGAAGTTCGTAACGGATGCTACAGCCTGTGACAGAAAATTGTGTGTGCAGGTCCACGTCTTCATATAGCTCCCATATAACTTTACCTCCCTATATTTTATATATATATATTTTGATGATTTTAGCGACATTATTCGCCGAAATTGTTTCAAATTTAGTATTTGAAATTCGTAATGGATACTTCAGCCCATGACAGAAAATTGTCAACTAACATCTAAACTAATCACTGAACCTTCCATTTTTTTTCTCGAGCGTAACACCCACGTTGGCGTGTCTCCTTGTACTTAACTGGAATAATTTGGTTCCGTTTAACCTATCCGTATAATTGTCTACAATGGGCAGTTAATTTCAAATTAATTTCGAAAAAAAAAAACGTACTGACCAACAACAATTTGTGCATGCATTATTTACGTATGTTGCAGACTTACTTTACGTGATTTGGCTAGGTGAAAACATTCCATATCTGAGATTCCTGACATAGCATTTTTATAGCACCTTCATTTCGAACAGATTCCTTGGTGAATAAAGTTGCATCTTTGAAAAAAAAAAAAGCAGAGCATCAGCGATCCCCGTATTTTGGACGGGAAACAATGGTCTCGAAGGTAACAAATGTTACCGCTTCACAACAAACGGCATTGAAGGGTATTGTCCGGAACAGTAGCTATGTCATACCAGGCTTGTATGACCTTAGCACCGAGGACACCAATTGGGTGTTGACATCGTCCTTTATCATATTCACCATGCAGACAGGTATTTTGAATACTAACTCACGGGTTTTTCTTTATGTCACCTCCGGAATATGTTTTCCATTCTTTTTAAGGATTTGGCATGCTGGAATCCGGTTGTGTTTCGATTAAAAACGAAGTCAATATTATGATGAAAAATGTCATTGACATCGTGTTGGGTGGCTTTACATATTGGCTGTTTGGTTATGGCATGAGTTATGGCCGCGGAGCTTTGTCAAATCCCTTTATTGCTTTGGGAGATTTTCTTTTGGATCCACCCGTTGATGATCCGCTGATGGGTCAGATATTTGCTGCTTTCCTGTTTCAGTTATCATTTGCCACCACAGCAACAACAATTGTGAGTGGTGCCATGGCAGAGCGGTAAGTTTATTTAAAATGTGGGAATTTCCGTATGAGGGAAAATGTATTTAACCATAACCTCAAATTTGTGGTTAATAAAAAAACGAATGAAATGTAAATTCAGATAGCAGGCGAAGAGGTTTGTGCTGCGGCTAGTAGCAAATTTTGTGGAACTCTGTGGCTGGTTAGTATTAAAATATAACCCAAAAATTGTGGTTATCCCAAAAAAGCAAAATTTTCAGTAAAATAACAGAACATAATAATACCATGTTCCCATTGGCATTTAAACGACGTTGTTAGCTATTAAGATACCTCACAAGATTTGAATAATGGTAGAAGAATACAGGGTGAGATGAAAAAACTGAAACCAACTTAAGACTGCTGTCATTTCTAAGCTACTCGTCCGACAGCCGGACAGCTCAAGTCATATGAATTCAGGTAGCTTTTTCAGCGTTTTTTAATAAAAATTCTCAAATCGATTCATATATGTTTTCCAAAAGAAATTCCTTTCAGAAAGTTTTAATAGAAATATTTCATTATTAAAAAAGGTATTTTGGTGAGAATTTTCCACAAAAAAAGTTATTCGTGATGGAATTCAAGCGTGATAGTGTGATTTCTTTATATTTGGCTGTAAAAACACTAGTGACTATCGTTAAGCACTCGAGCATTTAAATGTGAATAAATCTTTTGTGTTTCGTACCATCGCTCGTTACCGTCAAGGAACTGGACGGAAGAAACCAGCAATATCATCTGAAATGTTCGAAACCCGCGCCGCAATGGCCGAAAAATGGCTCGTGATTTCGCAATATTCCATTCGGCAAATATTGAAAAATGAGCTCGGGGTAAAGCCATTAAAATTCCAAAAAGTGCAAGAACTTACACCGCAGCGAAAAGAAAATAGACTCAAAAGAGCTAAAGAGTTGCTTCGCTTGGCCGAAAGTGGTGAACTTACGAATTTGGTTTTCTCCGATGAGAAAACATTCGTAGTCCTGTAGTTTGTAAACAAACAAAATGATTGTCAGTTGAAAATGTGCACCTTCGGTTGGCCACCAGAACTCAAGCGCCTGCAATGGTGATAGTGTGGGCCGCCATAACAGCCGATGGTCGCTCTCCGCTAGTATTAATCGACCGTGGCATCAGAATAAATACCGAATATTATCGCGAAAATATTCTGGAGGGTGTATTAAAGCCTTGGGCACGAAAACATTTTGGCCGCATACCTTGGACATTCCAAAAGGACTCAGCACCATCGCACTCAGTACGCGCCACCCAAGAATTGTTACAAAATGAGGTTCCTTGCTTCATTTCGAGCGCACAATGGCCACCAAAATCTCCGGATACCAATCCGTTGGACTATTGTGTCTGGAGTATTTTGGAAAGCAAGGTTGGCACTAAAAAATCACCTCAAGCAAGCGCTTCACCGGGAATGGACCAAAATGCCGCAGAGCAACATTCGGGCAGCGTGTGACGGTTTCATTGGCGGTTTGAAGGCTATAATTCTTGCCAAAGGTGACCAATTCGAGCAAATCTAAACTAATTCTAAAATTTGATGCTATTTAAAACCTTTTTGCTTTCATTCAATAAAATTAAAAAAAATACGACCTAACCTCACTTTTCTTCGTTTTTCCAGCTGTAACTTCAAGGCCTATTGTCTGTTTTCATTGCTGAATACCATAATTTATTGCATACCCAGTGGTTGGGTGTGGGGTGAACATGGATTCCTCAACAATTTGGGTGCTGTGGATATAGCTGGCAGTGGGCCGGTACATTTGATAGGTAAGCTGGAATGATGTTTTTTCTTTAATATACTAATATCCATTTCTTTTCAGGTGGCACAGCGGCATTTGCTTCGGCAGCTATGTTGGGTCCCAGATTGGGCCGTTATGCCGATGGATATGATCCCCTACCTTTGGGTAATCCCGTCAATGCATGTATGGGTCTCTTTGTCTTGTGGTGGGGCTGGTTGGCTTTCAATTCGGGTAGCACCTATGGTGTAAGTGGTGCCAAATGGCAATATGCCGCCCGTGCTGCTGTTATGACAATGATGGGTTCATTTGGTGGCGGTATCATAAGTACCATGTAAATACGAGAGATAGAGTTTGGAAAAATTGTATTTGATTTGTGTTTTTACTTTTCCAGATATTCGCTGTGGCGCCATGACGGGCGCCTGGATATAATCGATTTGATAAACGGTGTCCTGGGTTCACTGGTCTCCATTACGGCTGGCTGTTTTCTGTATCGCGCCTGGGAAGCGCTAATCATTGGTCTAATTGGTGCCTTGTTGTGTGTTTTGGCAATGCCGGTTTTCGATCGTATGGGTGTGGATGATCCAGTGGGGGCCAGTGCCGTACATGGGGTGTGTGGAATATGGGTAAGGAGGGGGAAGCAAAAAGTAATGAGAATCATAGAAACTCTTATATTTTTCTTGAATTTTACAGGGCGTCATAGCAGTAGGCCTCTTTGCCGATAATCCCATACCTCTGGACACGACCAAGGGCCGTTCGGGCCTTTTCAAAGGTGGCGGTTGGTATTTGCTTGGTATACAAACCCTCTCCGCCCTCTGTCTCACCTGCTGGGGTATATGTTCCACATTCCTCCTTCTCTATATTGTGAATAAGATCATACCCATTCGCATGGACCCAAACGAAGAGCTGTTGGGTGCCGATCTAATGGAGCACCGTATCAGACATTCACAAATTGGTCTATCTCGTGCCATCTCGGCTTTGGCACCGCTGAAAGTTGATCTCAATGAGGTTGCCGGTGTCCAACCGATTGGCTTGAATCCTGGCCATGAAAAATCATTGGCCCAGCTAAGGGCGGCCGATGACAAGCTACAACAATGGCAATCTTATCTGGAGCAAATGGGACCAAGTGTTCCAAAGCCTCATCATAACAATAATGATGACTTCATCTTGCGCAGCGAATACAAATCACCCACGAAGCGCCGCAGCAGTATCGGAAATGTTTTTAGTCGAAAATCGAAAACGGTTCACATCAACACTCAGCCGCCGGCAAATATTAACGAGGATGGTGGCTACTATAAGCCGAGTAATAAGGAATTGCCGATAATATCGAATAAGGATATGATGAATAATAAGGACAAGGATACAAATTTTGCTTGGCTGGATTAGGGGTGAAAAATTACAGACACATTCTAACTAAACACAAAATGTGTGGGATAATTGTAGATGAATAAAAAAATTGTATAACTTTCTGTAGAATATTTGAATTTGCCATACATTTCTAGCGGGCTATCTAGAAAATTTCGATATGAAGTCCTCTAGGTCTTCTCTGTGGAGACCTATAGGTCCTCTTTCTAAGAGGGCCTATTGGTCTTCTTTCTAAGAGGGCCTATTGGTCTTCTTTCTAAGAAGGCCTATTGGCCTTCCCCCTTAGAAGAACTATTGGTCTTCTCTTCAAGAAGACTTATTGGTCTTCTCTTCAAGAAGACCTATTGGTCTTCTCTTCAAGAAGACCTATTGGTCTTCTCTTCAAGAAGACCTATTTGTCTTCTCTGCAAGAA
This sequence comes from Musca domestica, assembly GCF_030504385.1. Classification (NCBI taxonomy): domain Eukaryota; kingdom Metazoa; phylum Arthropoda; class Insecta; order Diptera; family Muscidae; genus Musca; species Musca domestica. The sequence continues at coordinate 5,330,267 of NW_026712355.1, read as the reverse complement.
GACCTATTGGTCTTCTCTGCAAGAAGACCTATAGGTCTTCTCTATGAAGACCTATGGGTCTTCTCTATGAAGACCTATGGGTCTTCTCTATGAAGACCTATGGGTCTTCTCTATGAAGACCTATGGGTCTTCTCTATGAAGACCTATGGGTCTTCTCTATGAAGACCTATGGGTCTTCTCTATGAAGACCTATGGGTCTTCTCTATGAATACCTACTATATATTCTCTATGAAGACCTATCGGTCTTCTCTATGAAGACCTATGGGTCTTCTCTATGAAGACCTATGGGTCTTCTCTATGAAGACCTATGGGTCTTCTCTATGAAGGCCTATGGGTCTTCTCTATGAAGACCTATGGGTCTTCTCTATGAAGTTTTATGGGTCTTCTCTATGAAGTTTTATGGGTCTTCTCTCTATGAAGACCTATGAGTCATCTCTATGAAGATTTATGGGTCTTCTCTATGAAGATCTATGGGTCTTCTCTATGAAGACCTATGGGTCTTCTCTATGAAGACCTATGGGTCTTCTTTATGAAGATCTATGGGTCTTCTCTATGAAGACCTATGGGTCTTCTCTATGAAGACCTATGGGTCTTCTCTATGAAGACCTATGGGTCTTCTCTATGAAGACCTATAGGTCTTTTCTATGAAGACCTATGGATTTTCTCTAATGAAGACCTATGGGTCTTCTCTATGAAGACCTATTGATCTTTCCTCTTCTCTGGGAAGGGTTATTGTTTTTTTTTATTAGTATTTATATTTCTTTTAATATTCACACTACACGTTTTATTGTTAAGTGAACCCATTAATAACAAAAAACCCATTAAACAAACATGCCTTGGACTTGCCAAAAATTTCGCGACCACGTGAAATAATCAAATGACGAAATATGACCACCACACCAACACAACAATACACACTCGTTTATAATAACCAGTATGGTGGCATCAAAGCAAGAAAAAAAACCAACCAACTGTTCAGCATTCTAAAATGGAATGACGTCATTTGTATATTTTCTAGAAAACATACATACATATACATTTTAATAATAAAACTAACACACCACGCAAACCTCAGGCATGATCTGCTCTTCTTTCTGAATCATTATAAACTATGGAATTTCTCCAAGTTGCAAAAAAAACATTTTTTTAACTTTCCTTTGTTTAGATGGATGGATGGATTTCAAGAGAAATACAAAATAAACAAATTAACTGCTCTTTCTCGAAGAAACTAATGAATAATCAAATAATTTGAATGGTTACGTAGGTATTTTTCGACACATAATTAAGCAGTTGTAGACACCGCTTACGAATTAAGCAGCAGCCGAAACAACGGTGGTGCGCGACAATGAAAGTTCATCAAAAATTCGTTGAACTTTGTCCTTCAGAAAAAAATTAACATTTGGTTAGCACACCTCATGGCAAGTGTGACAATAAAAAAATATTTAAATACATGTCCCCCCTCCTTCATTCCTTTCCCTTTAATCTACCCCAAAAAATCAGAAACACAAATTTTTTTCTGTAGCTTCATTCATAAATTGTTTTTATTTTTCGTTTTCACGGGAAATGCACAAGTAAAACGCACTTATTTTACTTAAAAGCCTTTTCTAAATAATGTCAACATTGTAGTAGAGAATGTGTTGTAGATGGAAATAGGAAATACGAACGAAGACCGCAGTTTTTGTTCTAAGGTTTGATTTTTCTTCTTTTGTTGTTGTTGATGTTTTTCAAAATCCAAGCAGCATATTTTGGGAATAGTTTTTATTTGGTAGAGATGTTAAAATACGAGAAATTTCATTGTCAGCGGCGAATGATTTAGTCGACTTCTTCGATGGTGGGACCGGCACCGGAACCAGCACCAGGAGCAGCACCACCAGCTCCGGGGAAGCCACCGGGCATGCCACCAGGCATACCACCGGGAGCACCACCAGCACCTTGGTACAACTTGGTGATGATTGGATTGCAAACACCTTCCAATTCCTTTTGGCGGTGTTCGTATTCTTCCTTTTCGGCCAATTGATTGGCATCCAACCATTTGATGGTTTCGTTGCACTTATCCATAATGGTGGTGCGGTCGGATTCGGAGATCTTGGATTTCAAGTTTTCTTCGTCCAATGTTGCCTTCATGTTGAAGCAGT